>NW_026894911.1:0-58599 GCF_032452875.1 Bos javanicus
TGACTGATCATGCACTGATCACGTGACTGATCATGCACTGATCACGTGGCTGATCATGCACTGCTCACGTGGCTGATCATGCACTGATCACGTGGCTACCATGTACTGATCACGTGACTGATCATGCACTGATCACGTAATTGATCATGCACTGATCACGTGGCTGATCATGCACTGATCACGTGGCTGATCACACATGTATCACGTGACTGATCATGCACTGATCACGTGGCTCTCATGCACTGATCACGTGGCTGTCATGCACTGATCACGTGGATATCATGCACTGATCACGTGGCTGATCACACACGTATCACGTGACTGATCATGCACTGATCACGTGGCTATCATGCACTGATCACGTGGCTATCATGCACTGATCACGTGGCTGATCATGCAATGATCACGTAACCATGTACTGGTCACGTGACTGATCATGCACTGATCACGTGTTGATCATGCACTGATCACGTGGCTGATCATGCACTGATCACGTGGCTGATCATGCACTGATCACGTGACTGATCATGCACTGATCACGTGACTGATCATGCACTGATCACGTGGCTATCATGCACTGATCACGTGGCTGATCATGCACACATCACGTGCCTGATCATGCACTGATCACGTGACTGATCATGCACTGATCACGTGACTGATCATGCACTGATCACGTGGCTATCATGCACTGCTCACGTGGCTGATCATGCATGATCACGCAGCTACCATGTACTGGTCACATGACTGATCATGCACTGATCACGTGACTGATCATGCACTGATCACGTATCATGCACTACTCACGTGGCTGATCATGCAATGATCATGTAGCTACCATGTACAGGTCACGTGAATGATCATACACCCATCAGGTGACTGATCATGCACTGATCACGTGGCTATCATGCACTGATCACGAGACTGATCATGCACTGATCACGTCTATATCATGCACTGATCACATGACTGCCCATGCACTGATCACGTGGATGATCATACACTAATCATGTGACAGATCATGCACTGATCACGTGGCTGATCATGCACTGATACCGTGACTGAGCATGGACTGATCACATGACTATCATGTAGTGATCACGTGACTTAATGGCGCTGATCATGTGACTGATCATGCGCTGATCATGTTTGCTATCATACACTGATCATGTGCCTCTGGAGGCAATAAACAAAGAGCTGAGTAGGCACGAATCAAACAGTCAGCAGGCAATAATCATGGAACTCAGGTGTGAGGAATCATGCTGCTCAGCTGGCAATAATCAAGCAGCTGAGCAGGCAGGAATTCGCAGCACAGCTGGCAATTGTCAAGCAGATGACAGGCAGGAATCGTGCAGCTCAGCTGGCAATTGTCAAGCAGATGAGCAGACAGTAATCACGCAGCTCAGCAGGCCCAGATCACGTGACTGAGCATGCACTGTTCACGTGGCTGATCATACACTGATCACGTGATGATCATGCACTGATCACTTGGATATCATGCACTGATCACGTGGCTGATCATACACTGTTCACGTGTCTGACCATGCACTGATCACGTGGCTGATCATACACTGCTCACGTAACTGATCATGCACTGATCACGTGGCTATCATGCACTGATCACGTGGCTGAACATGCACTGTTCACGTGGCTGATCACACACCTGTCACGTGACATATCATGCACTGATCACGTGGCACTCATGCACTGATCACGTGGCTGATCATACTCTGCTCACGTAACTCATGCACACATCACGTGGCTATCATGCACTGCTCACGTGGCTCGTCATGCAATGATCACGTAGCCATACTGTATCACGTGACTGATCGCTGAGATCACGTAAATGATCATGCACTGTTCGTGACTGATCATGTACTGATCACGTGACTGATCATGCACTGATCACGTGGCTATCATGTCTGCTCACGTGGCTGATCATGCAACGATCACGTAGCAACCATGTACTGGTCACGTGACTGATCATGCACTGATCACGTAATTGATCATGCACTGATCACGTGGCTCATCATGCACTGATCACGTGGCTGATCACACATGTATCACGTGACTGATCATGCACTGATCACGTGGCTCTCATGCACTGATCACGTGGCTGATCATGCACTGATCACGTGGATATCATGCACTGATCACGTGGCTGATCACACACGTATCAGCTGATCATGCACTGATCACGTGGCTATCATGCACTGATCACGTGGCTATCATGCACTGATCACGTGGCTGATCATGCAATGATCACGTAGCTACCATGTACTGATCACGTGACTGATCATGCACTGATCACGTGATTGATCATGCACTGATCACGTGGCTGATCATGCACTGATCACGTGGCTGATCATGCACTGATCACGTGACTGATCATGCACTGATCACGTGCTATCATGCACTGATCACGTGGCTGATCATGCACTGATCACGTGGCTGATCATGCACTGATCACGTGACTGATCATGCACTGATCACGTGGCTGATCATGCACTGATCACGTGGCTGATCATGCACTGATCACGTGGCTATCATGCACTGATCACGTGGCTGATCATGCACTGATCACGTGGCTGATCATGCACTGATCACGTGGCTGATCATGCACTGATCACGTGACTGATCATGCACTGATCACGTGGCTGATCATGCACTGATCACGTGGCTGATCATGCACTGATCACGTGGCTGATCATGCACTGATCACGTGGCTATCATGCACTGATCACGTGTGATCATGCACTGATCACGTGACTGATCATGCACTGATCACGTGACTCATGCACTGATCACGTGGCTGATCATGCACTGATCACGTGACTGATCATGCACTGATCACGGCTATCATGCACTGATCACGTGACTGATCATGCATGATCACGTAACTGATCATGCACTGATCACGTGACTGATCATGCACTGATCACGTGACTGATCATGCACTGATCACGTGGCTATCATGCTGATCACGTGGCTGATCATGCACTGATCACGTGTGATCATGCACTGATCACGTGGCTGATCATGCACTGATCACGTAATTGATCATGCACTGATCACGTGGCTGATCATGCACTGATCACGTGGCTGATCACACATGATCACGTGACTGATCATGCACTGATCACGTGGCTGATCATGCACTGATCACGTGGCTGATCATGCACTGATCACGTGGCTATCATGCACTGATCACGTGGCTGATCATGCACTGATCACGTGGCTGACATCATGCACTGATCACGTGGCTGATCACACGTATCACGTGACTGATCATGCACTGATCACGTGGCTATCATGCACTGATCACGTGGCTATCATGCACTGATCATGGCTGATCATGCACTGATCACGTGGCTGATCATGCACTGATCACGTGGCTGATCATGCACTGATCACGTGGCTGATCATGCACTGATCACGTGCCTGTCATGCACTGATCACGTGCTGATCATGCACTGATCACGTGGCGATCATGCACTGATCACGTGACTGATCATGCACTGATCACGTGGCTGATCATGCACTGATCACGTGGCTATCATGCACTGATCACGTGGCTGATCATGCAATGATCACGTAGCTACCATGCACTGGTCACGTGACTGATCATGCACTGATCACGTAATTGATCATGCACTGATCACGTGGCTATCATGCACTGATCACGTGGCTGATCATGCACTGATCACGTGACTGATCATGCACTGATCACGTGACTGATCATGCACTGATCACGTGGCTGATCATGCACTGATCACGTGGCTGATCATGCACTGATCACGTGATCATGCACTGATGTCATGCTGATCATGCACTGATCACGTGGCTATCATGCACTGATCACGTGGCTGATCATGCATGATCAGCATGACTACCATGTACTGGTCACGTGACTGATCATGCACTGATCACGTGACTGATCATGCACTGATCACGTGGCTATCATGCACTACTCACGTGGCTGATCATGCAATGATCATGTAGCTACCATGTACAGGTCACGTGAATGATCATACACCCATCAGGTGACTGATCATGCACTGATCACGTGGCTATCATGCACTGATCACGTGACTGATCATGCACTGATCACGTCTATATCATGCACTGATCACATGACTGCCCATGCACTGATCACGTGGATGATCATACACTAATCATGTGACAGATCATGCACTGATCACGTGGCTGATCATGCACTGATACCGTGACTGAGCATGGACTGATCACATGACTATCATGTAGTGATCACGTGACTTAATGGCGCTGATCATGTGACTGATCATGCGCTGATCATGTTTGCTATCATACACTGATCATGTGCCTCTGGAGGCAATAAACAAAGAGCTGAGTAGGCACGAATCAAACAGTCAGGCAATAATCATGGAACTCAGCTGTGAGGAATCATGCTGCTCAGCTGGCAATAATCAAGCAGCTGAGCAGGCAGGAATTACGCAGCACAGCTGGCAATTGTCAAGCAGATGACAGGCAGGAATCGTGCAGCTCAGCTGGCAATTGTCAAGCAGATGAGCAGACAGTAATCACGCAGCTCAGCAGGCCCAGATCACGTGACTGAGCATGCACTGTTCACGTGGCTGATCATACACTGATCACGTGATGATCATGCACTGATCACTTGGATATCATGCACTGATCACGTGGCTGATCATACACTGTTCACGTGTCTGACCATGCACTGATCACGTGGCTGATCATACACTGCTCACGTAACTGATCATGCACTGATCACGTGGCTATCATGCACTGATCACGTGGCTGAACATGCACTGTTCACGTGGCTGATCACACACTGTCACGTGACATATCATGCACTGATCACGTGGCACTCATGCACTGATCACGTGGCTGATCATACTCTGCTCACGTAACTCATGCACACATCACGTGGCTATCATGCACTGCTCACGTGGCTCGTCATGGAATGATCACGTAGCTACCATATACTGGTCACGTGACTGATCATGCACTGATCACGTAAATGATCATGCACTGTTCACGTGACTGATCATGCACTGATCACGTGACTGATCATGCACTGATCACGTGGCTATCATGCACTGCTCACGTGGCTGATCATGCAACGATCACGTAGCAACCATGTACTGGTCACGTGACTGATCATGCACTGATCACGTAATTGATCATGCACTGATCACGTGGCTCATCATGCACTGATCACGTGGCTGATCACACATGTATCACGTGACTGATCATGCACTGATCACGTGGCTCTCATGCACTGATCACGTGGCTGTCATGCACTGATCACGTGGATATCATGCACTGATCACGTGGCTGATCACACACGTATCACATGACTGATCATGCACTGATCACGTGGCTATCATGCACTGATCACGTGGCTATCATGCACTGATCACGTGGCTGATCATGCAATGATCACGTAGCTACCATGTACTGGTCACGTGACTGATCATGCACTGATCACGTAATTGATCATGCACTGATCATGTGGCTGATCATGCACTGATCACGTGGCTGATCATGCACTGATCACGTGACTGATCATGCACTGATCACGTGACTGATCATGCACTGATCACGTGGCTATCATGCACTCATCATTTGACATACACTGATCACGTGCCTGATCGCACACTGATCACGTGACTGATCATGCACTGATCACGTGACTGATCATGCACTGATCACGTGGCTATCATGCACTGCTCACGTGGCTGATCATGCATGATCACGCAGCTACCATGTACTGGTCACATGACTGATCATGCACTGATCACGTGACTGATCATGCAGTGATCACGTGGCTATCATGCACTACTCACGTGGCTGATCATGCAATGATCATGTAGCTACCATGTACAGGTCACGTGAATGATCATACACCCATCAGGTGACTGATCATGCACTGATCACGTGGCTATCATGCACTGATCACGTGACTGATCATGCACTGATCACGTCTATATCATGCACTGATCACATGACTGCCCATGCACTGATCACGTGGATGATCATACACTAATCATGTGACAGATCATGCACTGATCACGTGGCTGATCATGCACTGATACCGTGACTGAGCATGGACTGATCACATGACTATCATGTAGTGATCACGTGACTTAATGGCGCTGATCATGTGACTGATCATGCGCTGATCATGTTTGCTATCATACACTGATCATGTGCCTCTGGAGGCAATAAACAAAGAGCTGAGTAGGCACGAATCAAAGTCAGCAGGCAATAATCATGGAACTCAGGTGGGAATCATGCTGCTCAGCTGGCAATAATCAAGCAGCTGAGCAGGCAGGAATTACGCAGCACAGCTGGCAATTGTCAAGCAGATGACAGGCAGGAATCGTGCAGCTCAGCTGGCAATTGTCAAGCAGATGAGCAGACAGTAATCACGCAGCTCAGCAGGCCCAGATCACGTGACTGAGCATGCACTGTTCACGTGGCTGATCATACACTGATCACGTGATGATCATGCACTGATCACTTGGATATCATGCACTGATCACGTGGCTGATCATACACTGTTCACGTGTCTGACCATGCACTGATCACGTGGCTGATCATACACTGCTCACGTGACTGATCATGCACTGATCACGTGGCTATCATGCACTGATCACGTGGCTGAACATGCACTGTTCACGTGGCTGATCACACACCTGTCACGTGACATATCATGCACTGATCACGTGGCACTCATGCACTGATCACGTGGCTGATCATACTCTGCTCACGTAACTCATCACACATCACGTGGCTATCATGCACTGCTCACGTGGCTCGTCATGGAATGATCACGTGGCTACCATATACTGGTCACGTGACTGATCATGCACTGATCACGTAAGATCATGCACTGTTCACGTGACTGATCATGTACTGATCACGTGACTGATCATGCACTGATCACGTGGCTATCATGCTCTGCTCACGTGGCTGATCATGCACGATCACGTAGCAACCATGTACTGGTCACGTGACTGATCATGCACTGATCACGTAATTGATCCTGCACTGATCACGTGGCTCATCATGCACTGATCACGTGGCTGATCACACATGATCACGTGACTGATCATGCACTGATCACGTGGCTCTCATGCACTGATCACGTGGCTGTCATGCACTGATCACGTGGATATCATGCACTGATCACGTGGCTGATCACACACGTATCACATGACTGATCATGCACTGATCACGTGGCTATCATGCACTGATCACGTGGCTATCATGCACTGATCACGTGATCATGCACTGATCATGGCTACCATGCACTGATCACGTGACTGATCATGCACTGATCACGTGGCTGATCATGCACTGATCACGTGGCTGATCATGCACTGATCACGTGGCTGATCATGCACTGATCACGTGACTGATCATGCACTGATCACGTGACTGATCATGCACTGATCACGTGGCTGATCATGCACTGATCACGTGGCTGATCATGCATGATCACGTGACTGTCATGCACTGATCACGTGGCTGATCATGCACTGATCACGTGACTGATCATGCACTGATCACGTGGCTATCATGCACTGATCACGTGGCTGATCATGCACTGATCACGTGGCTGATCATGCACTGATCACGTGGCTGATCATGCACTGATCACGTGACTGATCATGCACTGATCACGTGGCTATCATGCACTGATCACGTGGCTGATCATGCACTGATCACGTGGCTGATCATACACTGATCACGTGACTATCATGCACTGATCACGTGGCACTCATGCACTGATCACGTGGCTGATCATACACTGATCACGTAACTCATGCACACATCACGTGGCTATCATGCACTGATCACGTGGCTGTCATGCAATGATCACGTAGCTACCATATACTGGTCACGTGACTGATCATGCACTGATCACGTAGTGATCATGCACTGATCACGTGACTGATCATGCACTGATCACGTGACTGATCATGCACTGATCACGTGGCTATCATGCACTGCTCACGTGGCTGATCATGCACTGATCACGTAGCAACCATGCACTGATCACGTGACTGATCATGCACTGATCACGTAATTGATCATGCACTGATCACGTGGCTATCATGCACTGATCACGTGGCTGATCATACACTGATCACGTGCTGATCATGCACTGATCACGTGGCTGATCATGCACTGATCACGTGGCTGATCATGCACTGATCACGTGGCTATCGCATGATCACGTGGCTGTCATACTGATCACGCATCTGATATGCACTGATCACGTGGCTGATCATGCTATCACGTGACTGATCATGCACTGATCACGTGGCTATCATGCACTGATCACGTGGCTGATCATGCACTGATCACATGAATGCACATGCACAGCATCACGTGGCTATCATGCACTGGTCACGTGACTGATCATGCACTGATCACGTAACTGATCATGCACTGATCACGTGGCTGATCATGCACTGATCACGTGGCTGATCATGCACTGATCACGTGGCTGTCACACACACGATCACTGACTGATCATGCACTGATCACGTGGCTGATCATGCACTGATCATGGCTATCATGCACTGATCACATGACTGATCATGCACTGATCACGTAATTGATCATGCACTGATCACGTGCTGATCATGCACTGATCACGTGGCTGATCATGCACTGATCACGTGACTGATCATGCACTGATCACGTGGCTGATCATGCACTGATCACGTGGCTATCATGCACTGATCACGTGGCTGATCATGCACTGATCACGTGGCTGATCATGCACTGATCACGTGGCTGATCATGCACTGATCACGTGACTGATCATGCACTGATCACGTGACTGATCATGCACTGATCACGTGGCTATCATGCACTGCTCACGTGGCTGATCATGCATGATCACGCAGCTACCATGTACTGGTCATGACTGATCATGCACTGATCACGTGACTGATCATGCACTGATCACGTGGCTATCATGCACTACTCGTGGCTGATCATGCAATGATCATGTAGCTACCATGTACAGGTCACGTGAATGATCATACACCCATCAGGTGACTGATCATGCACTGATCACGTGGCTATCATGCACTGATCACGTGACTGATCATGCACTGATCACGTCTATATCATGCACTGATCACATGACTGCCCATGCACTGATCACGTGGATGATCATACACTAATCATGTGACAGATCATG
This sequence comes from Bos javanicus, assembly GCF_032452875.1. Taxonomy (NCBI): domain Eukaryota; kingdom Metazoa; phylum Chordata; class Mammalia; order Artiodactyla; family Bovidae; genus Bos; species Bos javanicus. The sequence continues at coordinate 9,224 of NW_026894911.1, forward strand.
CACTGATCACGTGGCTGATCATGCACTGATACCGTGACTGAGCATGGACTGATCACATGACTATCATGTAGTGATCACGTGACTTAATGGCGCTGATCATGTGACTGATCATGCGCTGATCATGTTTGCTATCATACACTGATCATGTGCCTCTGGAGGCAATAAACAAAGAGCTGAGTAGGCACGAATCAAACAGTCAGCAGGCAATAATCATGGAACTCAGGTGTGAGGAATCATGCTGCTCAGCTGGCAATAATCAAGCAGCTGAGCAGGCAGGAATTGCAGCACAGCTGGCAATTGTCAAGCAGATGACAGGCAGGAATCGTGCAGCTCAGCTGGCAATTGTCAAGCAGATGAGCAGACAGTAATCACGCAGCTCAGCAGGCCCAGATCACGTGACTGAGCATGCACTGTTCACGTGGCTGATCATACACTGATCACGTGATGATCATGCACTGATCACTTGGATATCATGCACTGATCACGTGGCTGATCATACACTGTTCACGTGTCTGACCATGCACTGATCACGTGGCTGATCATACACTGCTCACGTAACTGATCATGCACTGATCACGTGGCTATCATGCACTGATCACGTGGCTGAACATGCACTGTTCACGTGGCTGATCACACACTGTCACGTGACATATCATGCACTGATCACGTGGCACTCATGCACTGATCACGTGGCTGATCATACTCTGCTCACGTAACTCATGCACACATCACGTGGCTATCATGCACTGCTCACGTGGCTCGTCATGGAATGATCACGTAGCTACCATATACTGGTCACGTGACTGATCATGCACAGATCACGTAAATGATCATGCACTGTTCACGTGACTGATCATGTACTGATCACGTGACTGATCATGCACTGATCACGTGGCTATCATGCACTGCTCACGTGGCTGATCATGCACGATCACGTATAACCATGTACTGGTCACGTGACTGATCATGCACTGATCACGTAATTGATCATGCACTGATCACGTGGCTCATCATGCACTGATCACGTGGCTGATCACACATGTATCACGTGACTGATCATGCACTGATCACGTGGCTATCATGCACTGATCACGTGGCTGTCATGCACTGATCACGTGGATATCATGCACTGATCACGTGGCTGATCACACACGTATCACATGACTGATCATGCACTGATCACGTGGCTATCATGCACTGATCACGTGGCTATCATGCACTGATCACGTGGCTGATCATGCAATGATCACGTAGCTACCATGTACTGATCACGTGACTGATCATGCACTGATCACGTAATTGATCATGCACTGATCACGTGGCTGATCATGCACTGATCACGTGGCTGATCATGCACTGATCACGTGACTGATCATGCACTGATCACGTGACTGATCATGCACTGATCACGTGGCTATCATGCACTGATCACGTGACTGATCATGCACTGATCACGTGGCTGATCATGCACTGATCACGTGACTGATCATGCACTGATCATGTCTGATCATGCACTGATCACGTGGCTATCATGCACTGCTCACGTGGCTGATCATGCATGATCACGCAGCTACCATGTACTGGTCACATGACTGATCATGCACTGATCACGTGACTGATCATGCACTGATCACGTGGCTATCATGCACTACTCACGTGGCTGATCATGCAATGATCATGTAGCTACCATGTACAGGTCACGTGAATGATCATACACCCATCAGGTGACTGATCATGCACTGATCACGTGGCTATCATGCACTGATCACGTGACTGATCATGCACTGATCACGTCTATATCATGCACTGATCACATGACTGCCCATGCACTGATCACGTGGATGATCATACACTAATCATGTGACAGATCATGCACTGATCACGTGGCTGATCATGCACTGATACCGTGACTGAGCATGGACTGATCACATGACTATCATGTAGTGATCACGTGACTTAATGGCGCTGATCATGTGACTGATCATGCGCTGATCATGTTTGCTATCATACACTGATCATGTGCCTCTGGAGGCAATAAACAAAGAGCTGAGTAGGCACGAATCAAACAGTCAGCAGGCAATAATCATGGAACTCAGGTGTGAGGAATCATGCTGCTCAGCTGGCAATAATCAAGCAGCTGAGCAGGCAGGAATTACGCAGCACAGCTGGCAATTGTCAAGCAGATGACAGGCAGGAATCGTGCAGCTCAGCTGGCAATTGTCAAGCAGATGAGCAGACAGTAATCACGCAGCTCAGCAGGCCCAGATCACGTGACTGAGCATGCACTGTTCACGTGGCTGATCATACACTGATCACGTGATGATCATGCACTGATCACTTGGATATCATGCACTGATCACGTGGCTGATCATACACTGTTCACGTGTCTGACCATGCACTGATCACGTGGCTGATCATGCACTGCTCACGTAACTGATCATGCACTGATCACGTGGCTATCATGCACTGATCACGTGGCTGAACATGCACTGTTCACGTGGCTGATCACACACCTGTCACGTGACATATCATGCACTGATCACGTGGCACTCATGCACTGATCACGTGGCTGATCATACTCTGCTCACGTAACTCATGCACACATCACGTGGCTATCATGCACTGCTCACGTGGCTGTCATGGAATGATCACGTAGCTACCATATACTGGTCACGTGACTGATCATGCACAGATCACGTAAATGATCATGCACTGTTCACGTGACTGATCATGTACTGATCACGTGACTGATCATGCACTGATCACGTGGCTATCATGCACTGCTCACGTGGCTGATCATGCACGATCACGTAGCAACCATGTACTGGTCACGTGACTGATCATGCACTGATCACGTAATTGATCATGCACTGATCACGTGGCTCATCACTGATCACGTGGCTGATCACACATGTATCACGTGACTGATCATGCACTGATCACGTGGCTCTCATGCACTGATCACGTGGCTGTCATGCACTGATCACGTGGATATCATGCACTGATCACGTGGCTGATCACACACGTATCACATGACTGATCATGCACTGATCACGTGGCTATCATGCACTGATCACGTGGCTATCATGCACTGATCACGTGGCTGATCATGCAATGATCACGTAGCTACCATGTACTGGTCACGTGACTGATCATGCACTGATCACGTAATTGATCATGCACTGATCACGTGGCTGATCATGCACTGATCACGTGGCTGATCATGCACTGATCACGTAACTGATCATGCACTGATCACGTGACTGATCATGCACTGATCACGTGGCTATCATGCACTGATCACGTGGCTGATCATCACACTGATCACGTGACTGATGCACTGATCACGTGGCTGATCATGCACTGATCACGTGACTGATCATGCACTGATCACGTGTCTGATCATGCACTGATCACGTGGCTATCATGCACTGCTCACGTGGCTGATCATGCATGATCACGGCTACCATGTACTGGTCACATGACTGATCATGCACTGATCACGTGACTGATCATGCACTGATCACGTGGCTATCATGCACTACTCACGTGGCTGATCATGCAATGATCATGTAGCTACCATGTACAGGTCACGTGAATGATCATACACCCATCAGGTGACTGATCATGCACTGATCACGTGGCTATCATGCACTGATCACGTGACTGATCATGCACTGATCACGTCTATATCATGCACTGATCACATGACTGCCCATGCACTGATCACGTGGCTGATCATACACTAATCACGTGACAGATCATGCACTGATCACGTGGCTGATCATGCACTGATACGTGACTGAGCATGGACTGATCACATGACTATCATGTAGTGATCACGTGACTTAATGGCACTGATCATGTGACTGATCATGCGCTGATCATGTTTGCTATCATACACTGATCATGTGCCTCTGGAGGCAATAAACAAAGAGCTGAGTAGGCACGAATCAAACAGTCAGCAGGCAATAATCATGGAACTCAGGTGTGAGGAATCATGCTGCTCAGCTGGCAATAATCAAGCAGCTGAGCAGGCAGGAATTCGCAGCACAGCTGGCAATTGTCAAGCAGATGACAGGCAGGAATCGTGCAGCTCAGCTGGCAATTGTCAAGCAGATGAGCAGACAGTAATCACGCAGCTCAGCAGGCCCAGATCACGTGACTGAGCATGCACTGTTCACGTGGCTGATCATACACTGATCACGTGATGATCATGCACTGATCACTTGGATATCATGCACTGATCACGTGGCTGATCATACACTGTTCACGTGTCTGACCATGCACTGATCACGTGGCTGATCATACACTGCTCACGTAACTGATCATGCACTGATCACGTGGCTATCATGCACTGATCACGTGGCTGAACATGCACTGTTCACGTGGCTGATCACACACCTGTCACGTGACATATCATGCACTGATCACGTGGCACTCATGCACTGATCACGTGGCTGATCATACTCTGCTCACGTAACTCATGCACACATCACGTGGCTATCATGCACTGCTCACGTGGCTGTCATGGAATGATCACGTAGCTACCATATACTGGTCACGTGACTGATCATGCACAGATCACGTAAATGATCATGCACTGTTCACGTGACTGATCATGTACTGATCACGTGACTGATCATGCACTGATCACGTGGCTATCATGCACTGATCACGTGGCTGATCATGCATGATCACGTAGCTACCATGTACTGGTCACGTGACTGATCATGCACTGATCACGTGGCTGATCATGCACTGATCATGTTGATCATGCACTGATCACGTGGCTGATCATGCACTGATCTGACACCAGCCAGGCATGTGCTGATCACGTGGCTGATCATGCACTGATCCATTGACTATCATGCACTGATCACGTGGCTATCATGCACTGATCACGTGGCTGATCATGCACTGATCACGTAACTCATGCACTGATCACGTGGCTATCATGCACTGATCACGTGGCTGATCATGCAATGATCACGCATGTACCATATACTGGTCACGTGACTGATCATGCACTGATCACGTAACTGATCATGCACTGATCACGTGACTGATCATGCACTGATCACGTGACTGATCATGCACTGATCACGTGGCTATCATGCACTGATCACGTGGCTGATCATGCACTGATCACGTAGCTACCATGCACTGGTCACGTGACTGATCATGCACTGATCACGTAATTGATCATGCACTGATCACGTGGCTGATCATGCACTGATCACGTGGCTGATCACACATGATCACGTGACTGATCATGCACTGATCACGTGGCTCTCATGCACTGATCACGTGGCTGATCATGCACTGATCACGTGGCTATCATGCACTGATCATGGCTGATCACACACTGTCACGTGACTGATCATGCACTGATCACGTGGCTATCATGCACTGATCACGTGGCTATCATGCACTGATCACGTGGCTGATCATGCACTGATCACGTGGCTATCATGCACTGATCACGTGACTGATCATGCACTGATCCTTGCGTAATTGATCATGCACTGATCACGTGGCTGATCATGCACTGATCACGTGGCTGATCATGCACTGATCACGTGACTGATCATGCACTGATCACGTGACTGATCATGCACTGATCACGTGGCTATCATGCACTGATCACGTGGCTGACATACACTGATCACGTGCCTGATCATGCACTGATCACGTGGCTGATCATGCACTGATCACGTGACTGATCATGCACTGATCACGTGACTGATCATGCACTGATCACGTGGCTATCATGCACTGCTCACGTGGCTGATCATGCGATGATCACGAGCTACCATGTACTGGTCACATGACTGATCATGCACTGATCACGTGACTGATCATGCAGTGATCACGTGGCTATCATGCACTACTCACGTGGCTGATCATGCAATGATCATGTAGCTACCATGTACAGGTCACGTGAATGATCATACACCCATCAGGTGACTGATCATGCACTGATCACGTGGCTATCATGCACTGATCACGAGACTGATCATGCACTGATCACGTCTATATCATGCACTGATCACATGACTGCCCATGCACTGATCACGTGGATGATCATACACTAATCATGTGACAGATCATGCACTGATCACGTGGCTGATCATGCACTGATACCGTGACTGAGCATGGACTGATCACATGACTATCATGTAGTGATCACGTGACTTAATGGCGCTGATCATGTGACTGATCATGCGCTGATCATGTTTGCTATCATACACTGATCATGTGCCTCTGGAGGCAATAAACAAAGAGCTGAGTAGGCACGAATCAAACAGTCAGCAGGCAATAATCATGGAACTCAGGTGTGAGGAATCATGCTGCTCAGCTGGCAATAATCAAGCAGCTGAGCAGGCAGGAATTACGCAGCACAGCTGGCAATTGTCAAGCAGATGACAGGCAGGAATCGTGCAGCTCAGCTGGCAATTGTCAAGCAGATGAGCAGACAGTAATCACGCAGCTCAGCAGGCCCAGATCACGTGACTGAGCATGCACTGTTCACGTGGCTGATCATACACTGATCACGTGATGATCATGCACTGATCACTTGGATATCATGCACTGATCACGTGGCTGATCATACACTGTTCACGTGTCTGACCATGCACTGATCACGTGGCTGATCATACACTGCTCACGTAACTGATCATGCACTGATCACGTGGCTATCATGCACTGATCACGTGGCTGAACATGCACTGTTCACGTGGCTGATCACACTGTCATGACATATCATGCACTGATCACGTGGCACTCATGCACTGATCACGTGGCTGATCATACTCTGCTCACGTAACTCATGCACACATCACGTGGCTATCATGCACTGCTCACGTGGCTGTCATGGAATGATCACGGCTACCATATACTGGTCACGTGACTGATCATGCACAGATCACGTAAATGATCATGCACTGTTCACGTGACTGATCATGTACTGATCACGTGACTGATCATGATCACGTGGCTATCATGCACTGCTCACGTGGCTGATCATGCATGATCACGCTACCATGCTGGTCACGTGACTGATCATGCACTGATCACGTGGCTGATCATGCACTGATCACGTGGCTGATCATGCACTGATCACGTGGCTGATCATGCACTGATCACGTGGCTGATCATGCACTGATCACGTGGCTGATCATGCACTGATCACGTGGCTATCATGCACTGATCACGTGGCTGATCACACATGATCACGTGACTGATCATGCACTGATCACGTGGCTCTCATGCACTGATCACGTGGCTGATCATGCACTGATCACGTGGATATCATGCACTGATCACGTGGCTGATCATGCACTGATCACGTGACTGATCATGCACTGATCACGTGGCTATCATGCACTGATCACGTGGCTATCATGCACTGATCACGTGGCTGATCATGCACTGATCACGTGGCTATCATGCACTGATCACGTGGCTGATCATGCACTGATCACGTAATTGATCATGCACTGATCACGTGGCTGATCATGCACTGATCACGTGGCTGATCATGCACTGATCACGTGACTGATCATGCACTGATCACGTGGCTGATCATGCACTGATCACGTGGCTATCATGCACTGATCACGTGGCTGATCATGCACTGATCACGTGCCTGATCATGCACTGATCACGTGGCTGATCATGCACTGATCACGTGACTGATCATGCACTGATCACGTGACTGATCATGCACTGATCACGTGGCTATCATGCACTGCTCACGTGGCTGATCATGCATGATCACAGCTACCATGTACTGGTCACATGACTGATCATGCACTGATCACGTGACTGATCATGCACTGATCACGTGGCTATCATGCACTACTCACGTGGCTGATCATGCAATGATCATGTAGCTACCATGTACAGGTCACGTGAATGATCATACACCCATCAGGTGACTGATCATGCACTGATCACGTGGCTATCATGCACTGATCACGTGACTGATCATGCACTGATCACGTCTATATCATGCACTGATCACATGACTGCCCATGCACTGATCACGTGGATGATCATACACTAATCTTGTGACAGATCATGCACTGATCACGTGGCTGATCATGCACTGATCAGTGACTGAGCATGGACTGATCACATGACTATCATGTAGTGATCACGTGACAATGGCCTGATCATGTGACTGATCATGTGATCATGTTTGCTATCATACACTGATCATGTGCCTCTGGAGGCAATAAACAAAGAGCTGAGTAGGCACGAATCAAACAGTCAGCAGGCAATAATCATGGAACTCAGGTGTGAGGAATCATGCTGCTCAGCTGGCAATAATCAAGCAGCTGACAGGCAGGAATCATGCAGCTCAGCTGGCAATTGTCAAGCAGATGAGCAGACAATGCGCAGCTCAGCAGGCACTGATCACGTGACTGAGCATGCACTGATCACGTGGCTGATCATGCACTGATCACGTGACAATCATGCACTGATCACGTGGCTGATCATACACTGATCACGTGACTGATCATGCACTGATCACGTGGCTGATCATGCACTGATCACGTGGCTGATCATGCACTGATCACGTGGCTGATCATGCACTGATCACGTGACTGATCATGCACTGATCACGTGGCTATCATGCACTGATCACGTGGCTGATCATGCACTGATCACGTGGCTGATCATGCACTATCACGTGACTGATCATGCACTGATCACGTGGCTATCATGCACTGATCACGTGGCTATCATGCACTGATCACGTGGCTGATCATGCACTGATCACGTGGCTACCATGTACTGATCACGTGACTGATCATGCACTGATCACGTAATTGATCATGCACTGATCACGTGGCTGATCATGCACTGATCACGTGGCTGATCATGCACTGATCACGTGACTGATCATGCACTGATCACGTGACTGATCATGCACTGATCACGTGGCTATCATGCACTGATCACGTGGCTGATCATGCACTGATCACGTGGCTGATCATGCACTGATCACGTGACTGATCATGCACTGATCACGTGGCTGATCATGCACTGATCACGTGGCTGATCATGCACTGATCACAGCTGATCATGCACTGATCACGTGACTATCATGCACTGATCACGTGACTGATCATGCAGTGATCACGTGGCTATCATGCACTACTCACGTGGCTGATCATGCACTGATCACGTGGCTGATCATGTACAGGTCACGTGAATGATCATACACCCATCAGGTGACTGATCATGCACTGATCACGTGGCTATCATGCACTGATCACGAGACTGATCATGAACTGATCACGTCTATATCATGCACTGATCACATGACTGCCCATGCACTGATCACGTGGATGATCATACACTAATCATGTGACAGATCATGCACTGATCACGTGGCTGATCATGCACTGATACCGTGACTGAGCATGGACTGATCACATGACTATCATGTAGTGATCACGTGACTTAATGGCGCTGATCATGTGACTGATCATGCACTGATCATGTTTGCTATCATACACTGATCATGTGCCTCTGGAGGCAATAAACAAAGAGCTGAGTAGGCACGAATCAAACAGTCAGCAGGCAATAATCATGGAACTCAGCTGTGAGGAATCATGCTGCTCAGCTGGCAATAATCAAGCAGCTGAGCAGGCAGGAATTACGCAGCACAGCTGGCAATTGTCAAGCAGATGACAGGCAGGAATCGTGCAGCTCAGCTGGCAATTGTCAAGCAGATGAGCAGACAGTAATCACGCAGCTCAGCAGGCCCAGATCACGTGACTGAGCATGCACTGTTCACGTGGCTGATCATACACTGATCACGTGATGATCATGCACTGATCACGTGGATATCATGCACTGATCACGTGGCTGATCATACACTGTTCACGTGCTGACCATGCACTGATCACGTGGCTGATCATACACTGCTCACGTAACTGATCATGCACTGATCACGTGGCTATCATGCACTGATCACGTGGCTGAACATGCACTGATCACGTGGCTGATCATGCACTGATCACGTGGCTATCATGCACTGATCACGTGGCTGATCATGCACTGATCACGTGGCTATCATGCACTGATCACGTGGCTGATCACACATCACGTGGCTGATCATGCACTGATCACGTGGCTATCATGCACTGATCACGTGGCTATCATGCACTGATCACGTGGCTGATCATGCACTGATCACGTAGCTGATCATGCACTGATCACGTGACTGATCATGCACTGATCACGTGGCTGATCATGCACTGATCACGTGGCTGATCATGCACTGATCACGTGGCTGATCATGCACTGATCACGTGACTGATCATGCACTGATCACGTAATTGATCATGCACTGATCACGTGGCTGATCATGCACTGATCACGTGGCTGATCACACATGATCACGTGACTGATCATGCACTGATCACGTGGCTATCATGCACTGATCACGTGGCTGATCATGCACTGATCACGTGGATATCATGCACTGATCACGTGGCTGATCATGCACTGATCACGTGACTGATCATGCACTGATCACGTGGCTGATCATGCACTGATCACGTGACTGATCATGCACTGATCACGTGGCTATCATGCACTGATCACGTGGCTGATCATGCACTGATCACGTGGCTGATCATGCACTGATCACGTGACTATCATGCACTGATCACGTGGCACTCATGCACTGATCACGTGGCTGATCATACACTGATCACGTGACCATGCACTGATCACGTGGCTATCATGCACTGATCACGTGGCTGATCATGCACTGATCACGTGGCTATCATGCACTGATCACGTGACTGATCATGCACTGATCACGTGACTGATCATGCACTGATCACGTGACTGATCATGCACTGATCACGTGGCTGATCATGCACTGATCACGTGGCTATCATGCACTGATCACGTGGCTGATCATGCACTGATCACGTGGCTACCATGCACTGATCACGTGACTGATCATGCACTGATCACGTGCTGATCATGCACTGATCACGTGGCTGATCATGCACTGATCACGTGGCTGATCATGCACTGATCACGTGACTGATCATGCACTGATCACGTGGCTGATCATGCACTGATCACGTGGCTGATCATGCACTGATCACGTGGCTGATCATGCACTGATCACGTGATGATCATGCACTGATCACGTGGCTATCATGCACTGATCACGTGGCTGATCATGCACTGATCACGTGGCTGATCATGCACTGATCACGTGGCTGATCATGCACTGATCACGTGACTGATCATGCACTGATCACGTGGCTGATCATGCACTGATCACGTGGCTGATCATGCACTGATCACGTGACTGATCATGCACTGATCACGTGGCTGATCATGCACTGATCACGTGGCTGATCATGCACTGATCACGTGGCTATCATGCACTGATCACGTGGCTGATCATGCACTGATCACGTGACTGATCATGCACTGATCACGTGGCTATCATGCACTGATCACGTGGCTATCATGCACTGATCACGTGGCTGATCATGCACTGATCACGTGACTGATCATGCACTGATCACGCTGATCATGCACTGATCACGTGGCTGATCATGCACTGATCACGTGGCTGATCATGCACTGATCACGTGGCTGATCATGCACTGATCACGTGACTGATCATGCACTGATCACGTGCTGATCATGCACTGATCACGTGACTGATCATGCACTGATCACGTGGCTGATCATGCACTGATCACGTGACTGATCATGCACTGATCACGTGACTGATCATGCACTGATCACGTGGCTATCATGCACTGCTCACGTGGCTGATCATGCATGATCACGCAGCTACCATGTACTGGTCACATGACTGATCATGCACTGATCACGTGACTGATCATGCACTGATCACGTGGCTATCATGCACTACTCACGTGGCTGATCATGCAATGATCATGTAGCTACCATGTACAGGTCACGTGAATGATCATACACCCATCAGGTGACTGATCATGCACTGATCACGTGGCTATCATGCACTGATCACGAGACTGATCATGCACTGATCACGTCTATATCATGCACTGATCACATGACTGCCATGCACTGATCACGTGGATGATCATACACTAATCATGTGACAGATCATGCACTGATCACGTGGCTGATCATGCACTGATACCGTGACTGAGCATGGACTGATCACATGACTATCATGTAGTGATCACGTGACTTAATGGCGCTGATCATGTGACTGATCATGCGCTGATCATGTTTGCTATCATACACTGATCATGTGCCTCTGGAGGCAATAAACAAAGAGCTGAGTAGGCACGAATCAAACAGTCAGCAGGCAATAATCATGGAACTCAGCTGTGAGGAATCATGCTGCTCAGCTGGCAATAATCAAGCAGCTGAGCAGGCAGGAATTACGCAGCACAGCTGGCAATTGTCAAGCAGATGACAGGCAGGAATCGTGCAGCTCAGCTGGCAATTGTCAAGCAGATGAGCAGACAGTAATCACGCAGCTCAGCAGGCCCAGATCACGTGACTGAGCATGCACTGTTCACGTGGCTGATCATACACTGATCACGTGATGATCATGCACTGATCACTTGGATATCATGCACTGATCACGTGGCTGATCATACACTGTTCACGTGTCTGACCATGCACTGATCACGTGGCTGATCATACACTGCTCACGTAACTGATCATGCACTGATCACGTGGCTATCATGCACTGATCACGTGGCTGAACATGCACTGTTCACGTGGCTGATCACACACCTGTCACGTGACATATCATGCACTGATCACGTGGCACTCATGCACTGATCACGTGGCTGATCATACTCTGCTCACGTAACTCATGCACACATCACGTGGCTATCATGCACTGCTCACGTGGCTCGTCATGGAATGATCACGTAGCAACCATATACTGGTCACGTGACTGATCATGCACAGATCACGTAAATGATCATGCACTGTTCACGTGACTGATCATGTACTGATCACGTGACTGATCATGCACTGATCACGTGGCTATCATGCACTGCTCACGTGGCTGATCATGCACGATCACGTAGCAACCATGTACTGGTCACGTGACTGATCATGCACTGATCACGTAATTGATCATGCACTGATCACGTGGCTCATCATGCACTGATCACGTGGCTGATCACACATGTATCACGTGACTGATCATGCACTGATCACGTGGCTCTCATGCACTGATCACGTGGCTGTCATGCACTGATCACGTGGATATCATGCACTGATCACGTGGCTGATCACACGTATCACATGACTGATCATGCACTGATCACGTGGCTATCATGCACTGATCACGTGGCTATCATGCACTGATCACGTGGCTGATCATGCACTGATCACGTGGCTATCATGCACTGATCACGTGACTGATCATGCACTGATCACGTAATTGATCATGCACTGATCACGTGGCTGATCATGCACTGATCACGTGGCTGATCATGCACTGATCACGTGACTGATCATGCACTGATCACGTGACTGATCATGCACTGATCACGTGGCTATCATGCACTGATCACGTGGCTGATCATGCACTGATCACGTGACTGATCATGCACTGATCACGTGGCTGATCATGCACTGATCACGTGACTGATCATGCACTGATCACGTGGCTGATCATGCACTGATCACGTGACTGATCATGCACTGATCACGTGACTGATCATGCACTGATCACGTGGCTATCATGCACTGCTCACGTGGCTGATCATGCATGATCACGCAGCTACCATGTACTGGTCACATGACTGATCATGCACTGATCACGTGACTGATCATGCACTGATCACGTGGCTATCATGCACTACTCACGTGGCTGATCATGCAATGATCATGACTACCATGTACAGGTCACGTGAATGATCATACACCCATCAGGTGACTGATCATGCACTGATCACGTGGCTATCATGCACTGATCACGAGACTGATCATGCACTGATCACGTCTATATCATGCACTGATCACATGACTGCCCATGCACTGATCACGTGGATGATCATACACTAATCATGTGACAGATCATGCACTGATCACGTGGCTGATCATGCACTGATACCGTGACTGAGCATGGACTGATCACATGACTATCATGTAGTGATCACGTGACTTAATGGCGCTGATCATGTGACTGATCATGCGCTGATCATGTTTGCTATCATACACTGATCATGTGCCTCTGGAGGCAATAAACAAAGAGCTGAGTAGGCACGAATCAAACAGTCAGCAGGCAATAATCATGGAACTCAGGTGTGAGGAATCATGCTGCTCAGCTGGCAATAATCAAGCAGCTGAGCAGGCAGGAATTACGCAGCACAGCTGGCAATTGTCAAGCAGATGACAGGCAGGAATCGTGCAGCTCAGCTGGCAATTGTCAAGCAGATGAGCAGACAGTAATCACGCAGCTCAGCAGGCCCAGATCACGTGACTGAGCATGCACTGTTCACGTGGCTGATCATACACTGATCACGTGATGATCATGCACTGATCACTTGGATATCATGCACTGATCACGTGGCTGATCATACACTGTTCACGTGTCTGACCATGCACTGATCACGTGGCTGATCATACACTGCTCACGTAACTGATCATGCACTGATCACGTGGCTATCATGCACTGATCACGTGGCTGAACATGCACTGTTCACGTGGCTGATCACACACCTGTCACGTGACATATCATGCACTGATCACGTGGCACTCATGCACTGATCACGTGGCTGATCATACTCTGCTCACGTAACTCATGCACATCACGTGGCTATCATGCACTGCTCACGTGGCTCGTCATGGAATGATCACGTAGCTACCATATACTGGTCACGTGACTGATCATGCACAGATCACGTAAATGATCATGCACTGTTCACGTGACTGATCATGTACTGATCACGTGACTGATCATGCACTGATCACGTGGCTATCATGCTCTGCTCACGTGGCTGATCATGCAACGATCACGTAGCAACCATGTACTGGTCACGTGACTGATCATGCACTGATCACGTAATTGATCCTGCACTGATCACGTGGCTCATCATGCACTGATCACGTGGCTGATCACACATGTATCACGTGACTGATCATGCACTGATCACGTGGCTCTCATGCACTGATCACGTGGCTGTCATGCACTGATCACGTGGATATCATGCACTGATCACGTGGCTGATCACACACGTATCACATGACTGATCATGCACTGATCACGTGGCTATCATGCACTGATCACGTGGCTATCATGCACTGATCACGTGGCTGATCATGCACTGATCACGTGCTACCATGCACTGATCACGTGACTGATCATGCACTGATCACGTGATTGATCATGCACTGATCACGTGGCTGATCATGCACTGATCACGTGGCTGATCATGCACTGATCACGTGACTGATCATGCACTGATCACGTGACTGATCATGCACTGATCACGTGGCTATCATGCACTGATCACGTGGCTGATCATGCACTGATCACGCAGCTACCATGTAC
Organism: Bos javanicus; assembly: GCF_032452875.1. Lineage (NCBI taxonomy): Eukaryota > Metazoa > Chordata > Mammalia > Artiodactyla > Bovidae > Bos > Bos javanicus. The sequence goes on from NW_026894911.1 coordinate 24,792, forward strand.
TGATCACATGACTGATCATGCACTGATCACGTGACTGATCATGCACTGATCACGTGGCTATCATGCACTGATCACGTGGCTGATCATGCAATGATCATGTAGCTACCATGTACTGGTCACGTGAATGATCATACACTGATCAGGTGACTGATCATGCACTGATCACGTGGCTATCATGCACTGATCACGTGACTGATCATGCACTGATCACGTCTATATCATGCACTGATCACATGACTGCCCATGCACTGATCACGTGGATGATCATACACTAATCATGTGACAGATCATGCACTGATCACGTGGCTGATCATGCACTGATACCGTGACTGAGCATGGACTGATCACATGACTATCATGCAGTGATCACGTGACTTAATGGCGCTGATCATGTGACTGATCATGCGCTGATCATGTTTGCTATCATACACTGATCATGTGCCTCTGGAGGCAATAAACAAAGAGCTGAGTAGGCACGAATCAAACAGTCAGCAGGCAATAATCATGGAACACAGGTGTGAGGAATCATGCTGCTCAGCTGGCAATAATCAAGCAGCTGAGCAGGCAGGAATCGTGCAGCTCAGCTGGCAATTGTCAAGCAGATGAGCAGACAGTAATCACGCAGCTCAGCATGCACTGATCACGTGACTGATCATGCACTGTTCACGTGGCTGATCATGCACTGATCACGTGGCTGATCATGCACTGATCACGTGGCTATCATGCACTGATCACGTGGCTGATCATGCACTGATCACGTGCTATCATGCACTGATCACGTGACTGATCATGCACTGATCACGTAACTGATCATGCACTGATCACGTGGCTGATCATGCACTGATCACGTGGCTGATCATGCACTGATCACGTGACTGATCATGCACTGATCACGTGACTGATCATGCACTGATCACGTGGCTATCATGCACTGATCACGTGGCTGATCATGCACTGATCACGTGCCTGGTCATGCACTGATCACGTGGCTGATCATGCACTGATCACGTGACTGATCATGCACTGATCACGTGACTGATCATGCACTGATCACGTGGCTATCATGCACTGCTCACGTGGCTGATCATGCATGATCACGCAGCTACCATGTACTGGTCACATGACTGATCATGCACTGATCACGTGACTGATCATGCACTGATCACGTGGCTATCATGCACTACTCACGTGGCTGATCATGCAATGATCATGTAGCTACCATGTACAGGTCACGTGAATGATCATACACCCATCAGGTGACTGATCATGCACTGATCACGTGGCTATCATGCACTGATCACGAGACTGATCATGCACTGATCACGTCTATATCATGCACTGATCACATGACTGCCCATGCACTGATCACGTGGATGATCATACACTAATCATGTGACAGATCATGCACTGATCACGTGGCTGATCATGCACTGATACCGTGACTGAGCATGGACTGATCACATGACTATCATGTAGTGATCACGTGACTTAATGGCGCTGATCATGTGACTGATCATGCACTGATCATGTTTGCTATCATACACTGATCATGCCTCTGGAGGCAATAAACAAAGAGCTGAGTAGGCACGAATCAAACAGTCAGCAGGCAATAATCATGGAACTCAGGTGTGAGGAATCATGCTGCTCAGCTGGCAATAATCAAGCAGCTGAGCAGGCAGAATCGTGCAGCTCAGCTGGCAATTGTCAAGCAGATGAGCAGACAGTAATCACGCAGCTCAGCAGGCCCAGATCACGTGACTGAGCATGCACTGTTCACGTGGCTGATCATACACTGATCACGTGATGATCATGCACTGATCACTGGATATCATGCACTGATCACGTGGCTGATCATACACTGTTCACGTGTCTGACCATGCACTGATCACGTGGCTGATCATACACTGCTCACGTAACTGATCATGCACTGATCACGTGGCTATCATGCACTGATCACGTGGCTGATCATGCACTGATCACGTGGCTGATCATGCACTGATCACGTGGCTGATCATGCACTGATCACGTGACATATCATGCACTGATCACGTGGCACTCTTGCACTGATCACGTGGCTGATCATACTCTGCTCACGTAACTCATGCACACATCACGTGGCTATCATGCACTGCTCACGTGGCTCGTCATGGAATGATCACGTAGCTACCATATACTGGTCACGTGACTGATCATGCACAGATCACGTAAATGATCATGCACTGTTCACGTGACTGATCATGCACTGATCACGTGACTGATCATGCACTGATCACGTGGCTATCATGCACTGCTCACGTGGCTGATCATGCACGATCACGTAGCAACCATGTACTGGTCACGTGACTGATCATGCACTGATCACGTAATTGATCATGCACTGATCACGTGGCTCATCATGCACTGATCACGTGGCTGATCACACATGTATCACGTGACTGATCATGCACTGATCACGTGGCTATCATGCACTGATCACGTGGCTGTCATGCACTGATCACGTGGATATCATGCACTGATCACGTGGCTGATCACACACGTATCACATGACTGATCATGCACTGATCACGTGGCTATCATGCACTGATCACGTGGCTATCATGCACTGATCACGTGGCTGATCATGCACTGATCACGTAGCTACCATGCACTGATCACGTGACTGATCATGCACTGATCACGTGATTGATCATGCACTGATCACGTGGCTGATCATGCACTGATCACGTGACTGATCATGCACTGATCACGTGGCTGATCATGCACTGATCACGTGACTGATCATGCACTGATCACGTGACTGATCATGCACTGATCACGTGGCTGATCATGCACTGATCACGTGGCTGATCATGCATGATCACGCAGCTACCATGTACTGGTCACATGATCATGCACTGATCACGTGACTGATCATGCACTGATCACGTGGCTATCATGCACTACTCACGTGGCTGATCATGCAATGATCATGTAGCTACCATGTACAGGTCACGTGAATGATCATACACCCATCAGGTGACTGATCATGCACTGATCACGTGGCTATCATGCACTGATCACGAGACTGATCATGCACTGATCACGTCTATATCATGCACTGATCACATGACTGCCCATGCACTGATCACGTGGATGATCATACACTAATCTTGTGACAGATCATGCACTGATCACGTGGCTGATCATGCACTGATACCGTGACTGAGCATGGACTGATCACATGACTATCATGTAGTGATCACGTGACTTAATGGCGCTGATCATGTGACTGATCATGCGCTGATCATGTTTGCTATCATACACTGATCATGTGCCTCTGGAGGCAATAAACAAAGAGCTGAGTAGGCACGAATCAAACAGTCAGCAGGCAATAATCATGGAACTCAGGTGTGAGGAATCATGCTGCTCAGCTGGCAATAATCAAGCAGCTGAGCAGGCAGGAATCGCAGCACAGCTGGCAATTGTCAAGCAGATGACAGGCAGGAATCGTGCAGCTCAGCTGGCAATTGTCAAGCAGATGAGCAGACAGTAATCACGCAGCTCAGCAGGCCCAGATCACGTGACTGAGCATGCACTGTTCACGTGGCTGATCATACACTGATCACGTGATGATCATGCACTGATCACGTGGATATCATGCACTGATCACGTGGCTGATCATACACTGATTCACGTGTCTGACCATGCACTGATCACGTGGCTGATCATGCACTGATCACGTAACTGATCATGCACTGATCACGTGGCTATCATGCACTGATCACGTGGCTGATCATGCACTGTTCACGTGGCTGATCACACTGTCACGTGACTATCATGCACTGATCACGTGGCACTCATGCACTGATCACGTGGCTGATCATACACTGATCACGTGCTCATGCACACATCACGTGGCTATCATGCACTGCTCACGTGGCTGATCATGGATCACGTAGCAACCATATACTGGTCACGTGACTGATCATGCACTGATCACGTAAATGATCATGCACTGATCACGTGACTGATCATGCACTGATCACGTGACTGATCATGCACTGATCACGTGGCTATCATGCACTGATCACGTGGCTGATCATGCACGATCACGTGCAACCATGTACTGATCACGTGACTGATCATGCACTGATCACGTAATTGATCATGCACTGATCACGTGGCTCATCATGCACTGATCACGTGGCTGATCACACATGTATCACGTGACTGATCATGCACTGATCACGTGGCTCTCATGCACTGATCACGTGGCTGATCATGCACTGATCACGTGGCTATCATGCACTGATCACGTGGCTGATCATGCACTGATCACGTACTATCATGCACTGATCACGTGACTGATCATGCACTGATCACGTAATTGATCATGCACTGATCACGTGGCTGATCATGCACTGATCACGTGGCTGATCATGCACTGATCACGTGACTGATCATGCACTGATCACGTGGCTGATCATGCACTGATCACGTGGCTATCATGCACTGATCACGTGGCTGATCATGCACTGATCACGTGGCTATCATGCACTGATCACGTGACTGATCATGCACTGATCACGTAATTGATCATGCACTGATCACGTGGCTGATCATGCACTGATCACGTGGCTGATCATGCACTGATCACGTGACTGATCATGCACTGATCACGTGACTGATCATGCACTGATCACGTGGCTATCATGCACTGATCACGTGGCTGACATGCACTGATCACGTGACTGATCATGCACTGATCACGTGGCTGATCATGCACTGATCACGTGACTGATCATGCACTGATCACGTGGCTGATCATGCACTGATCACGTGGCTGATCATGCACTGATCACGTGACTGATCATGCACTGATCACGTGGCTATCATGCACTGATCACGTGGCTGATCATGCACTGATCACGTGGCTGATCATGCACTGATCACGTGACTGATCATGCACTGATCACGTGACTGATCATGCACTGATCACGTGGCTATCATGCACTGATCACGTGGCTGATCATGCACTGATCACGTGACTGATCATGCACTGATCACGTGGCTGATCATGCACTGATCACGTGGCTGATCATGCACTGATCACGTGTCTGATCATGCACTGATCACGTGACTGATCATGCACTGATCACGTGACTGATCATGCACTGATCACGTGGCTATCATGCACTGCTCACGTGGCTGATCATGCATGATCACGCAGCTACCATGTACTGGTCACATGACTGATCATGCACTGATCACGTGACTGATCATGCAGTGATCACGTGGCTATCATGCACTACTCACGTGGCTGATCATGCAATGATCATGTAGCTACCATGTACAGGTCACGTGAATGATCATACACCCATCAGGTGACTGATCATGCACTGATCGCGTGGCTATCATGCACTGATCACGAGACTGATCATGCACTGATCACGTCTATATCATGCACTGATCACATGACTGCCCATGCACTGATCACGTGGATGATCATACACTAATCTTGTGACAGATCATGCACTGATCACGTGGCTGATCATGCACTGATACCGTGACTGAGCATGGACTGATCACATGACTATCATGTAGTGATCACGTGACTTAATGGCGCTGATCATGTGACTGATCATGCGCTGATCATGTTTGCTATCATACACTGATCATGTGCCTCTGGAGGCAATAAACAAAGAGCTGAGTAGGCACGAATCAAACAGTCAGCAGGCAATAATCATGGAACTCAGGTGTGAGGAATCATGCTGCTCAGCTGGCAATAATCAAGCAGCTGAGCAGGCAGGAATTACGCAGCACAGCTGGCAATTGTCAAGCAGATGACAGGCAGGAATCGTGCAGCTCAGCTGGCAATTGTCAAGCAGATGAGCAGACAGTAATCACGCAGCTCAGCAGGCCCAGATCACGTGACTGAGCATGCACTGTTCACGTGGCTGATCATACACTGATCACGTGATGATCATGCACTGATCACTTGGATATCATGCACTGATCACGTGGCTGATCATACACTGTTCACGTGTCTGACCATGCACTGATCACGTGGCTGATCATACACTGCTCACGTAACTGATCATGCACTGATCACGTGGCTATCATGCACTGATCACGTGGCTGAACATGCACTGTTCACGTGGCTGATCACACACCTGTCACGTGACATATCATGCACTGATCACGTGGCACTCATGCACTGATCACGTGGCTGATCATACTCTGCTCACGTAACTCATGCACACATCACGTGGCTATCATGCACTGCTCACGTGGCCGTCATGGAATGATCACGTAGCAACCATATACTGGTCACGTGACTGATCATGCACAGATCACGTAAATGATCATGCACTGTTCACGTGACTGATCATGTACTGATCACGTGACTGATCATGCACTGATCACGTGGCTATCATGCACTGCTCACGTGGCTGATCATGCAACGATCACGTGCAACCATGTACTGGTCACGTGACTGATCATGCACTGATCACGTAATTGATCATGCACTGATCACGTGGCTCATCATGCACTGATCACGTGGCTGATCACACATGTATCACGTGACTGATCATGCACTGATCACGTGGCTTCATGCACTGATCACGTGGCTGATCATGCACTGATCACGTGGATCATGCACTGATCACGTGGCTGATCATGCACTGATCACGTGCTATCATGCACTGATCACGTGACTGATCATGCACTGATCACGTGATTGATCATGCACTGATCACGTGGCTGATCATGCACTGATCACGTGGCTGATCATGCACTGATCACGTGACTGATCATGCACTGATCACGTGGCTGATCATGCACTGATCACGTGGCTATCATGCACTGATCACGTGGCTGATCATGCACTGATCACGTAGCTATCATGCACTGATCACGTGACTGATCATGCACTGATCACGTGATTGATCATGCACTGATCACGTGGCTGATCATGCACTGATCACGTGGCTGATCATGCACTGATCACGTGACTGATCATGCACTGATCACGTGACTGATCATGCACTGATCACGTGGCTGATCATGCACTGATCACGTGGCTGATCATGCACTGATCACGTGACTGATCATGCACTGATCACGTGGCTGATCATGCACTGATCACGTGACTGATCATGCACTGATCACGTGACTGATCATGCACTGATCACGTGGCTGATCATGCACTGATCACGTGACTGATCATGCACTGATCACGTGGCTATCATGCACTGATCACGTGGCTGATCATGCACTGATCACGTGGCTGATCACACTGTCACGTGGCTATCATGCACTGATCACGTGACTGATCATGCACTGATCACGTGGCTATCATGCACTGATCACGTGGCTGATCATGCACTGATCACGTGACTGATCATGCACTGATCACGTGGCTGATCATGCACTGATCACGTGACTGATCATGCACTGATCACGTGGCTGATCATGCACTGATCACGTGACTGATCATGCACTGATCACGTGACTGATCATGCACTGATCACGTGGCTATCATGCACTGATCACGTGGCTGATCATGCATGATCACGTAGCTACCATGCACTGATCACGTGACTGATCATGCACTGATCACGTGACTGATCATGCACTGATCACGTGGCTATCATGCACTGATCACGTGGCTGATCATGCACTGATCACGTAGCTACCATGCACTGGTCACGTGACTGATCATGCACTGATCACGTGACTGATCATGCACTGATCACGTAGCTATCATGCACTGATCACGTGACTGATCATGCACTGATCACGTGGCTATATCATGCACTGATCACGTGACTGATCATGCACTGATCACGTGGCTGATCATGCACTGATCACGTGACTGATCATGCACTGATCACGTGGCTGATCATGCACTGATCACGTGACTGATCATGCACTGATCACGTGACTGATCATGCACTGATCACGTGGCTATCATGCACTGCTCACGTGGCTGATCATGCATGATCACGCAGCTACCATGTACTGGTCACATGACTGATCATGCACTGATCACGTGACTGATCATGCACTGATCACGTGGCTATCATGCACTACTCACGTGGCTGATCATGCAATGATCATGTAGCTACCATGTACAGGTCACGTGAATGATCATACACCCATCAGGTGACTGATCATGCACTGATCACGTGGCTATCATGCACTGATCACGAGACTGATCATGCACTGATCACGTCTATATCATGCACTGATCACATGACTGCCCATGCACTGATCACGTGGATGATCATACACTAATCATGTGACAGATCATGCACTGATCACGTGGCTGATCATGCACTGATACCGTGACTGAGCATGGACTGATCACATGACTATCATGTAGTGATCACGTGACTTAATGGCGCTGATCATGTGACTGATCATGCGCTGATCATGTTTGCTATCATACACTGATCATGTGCCTCTGGAGGCAATAAACAAAGAGCTGAGTAGGCACGAATCAAACAGTCAGCAGGCAATAATCATGGAACTCAGGTGTGAGAATCATGCTGCTCAGCTGGCAATAATCAAGCAGCTGAGCAGGCAGGAATTACGCAGCACAGCTGGCAATTGTCAAGCAGATGACAGGCAGGAATCGTGCAGCTCAGCTGGCAATTGTCAAGCAGATGAGCAGACAGTAATCACGCAGCTCAGCAGGCCCAGATCACGTGACTGAGCATGCACTGTTCACGTGGCTGATCATACACTGATCACGTGATGATCATGCACTGATCACTTGGATATCATGCACTGATCACGTGGCTGATCATACACTGTTCACGTGTCTGACCATGCACTGATCACGTGGCTGATCATGCACTGCTCACGTAACTGATCATGCACTGATCACGTGGCTATCATGCACTGATCACGTGGCTGAACATGCACTGTTCACGTGGCTGATCACACACCTGTCACGTGACATATCATGCACTGATCACGTGGCACTCATGCACTGATCACGTGGCTGATCATACTCTGCTCACGTAACTCATGCACACATCACGTGGCTATCATGCACTGCTCACGTGGCTGTCATGGAATGATCACGTGTAACCATATACTGGTCACGTGACTGATCATGCACAGATCACGTAAATGATCATGCACTGTTCACGTGACTGATCATGTACTGATCACGTGACTGATCATGCACTGATCACGTGGCTATCATGCTCTGCTCACGTGGCTGATCATGCACTGATCACGTAGCAACCATGTACTGGTCACGTGACTGATCATGCACTGATCACGTAATTGATCATGCACTGATCACGTGGCTCATCATGCACTGATCACGTGGCTGATCACACATGTATCACGTGACTGATCATGCACTGATCACGTGGCTCTCATGCACTGATCACGTGGCTGTCATGCACTGATCACGTGGATATCATGCACTGATCATGTGGCTGATCACACGTATCACATGACTGATCATGCACTGATCACGTGGCTATCATGCACTGATCGCGTGGCTATCATGCACTGATCACGTGGCTGATCATGCAATGATCACGTGGCTACCATGTACTGATCACGTGACTGATCATGCACTGATCACGTGATTGATCATGCACTGATCACGTGGCTGATCATGCACTGATCACGTGGCTGATCATGCACTGATCACGTGATCATGCACTGATCACGTGACTGATCATGCACTGATCACGTGGCTATCATGCACTGATCACGTGGCTGGACATGCACTGATCACGTGCCTGATCATGCACTGATCACGTGGCTGATCATGCACTGATCACGTGACTGATCATGCACTGATCACGTGGCTGATCATGCACTGATCACGTGACTGATCATGCACTGATCACGTGACTGATCATGCACTGATCACGTGGCTATCATGCACTGCTCACGTGGCTGATCATGCATGATCACGCAGCTACCATGTACTGGTCACATGACTGATCATGCACTGATCACGTGACTGATCATGCAGTGATCGCGTGGCTATCATGAACTACTCACGTGGCTGATCATGCAATGATCATGTAGCTACCATGTACAGGTCACGTGAATGATCATACACCCATCAGGTGACTGATCATGCACTGATCACGTGGCTATCATGCACTGATCACGAGACTGATCATGCACTGATCACGTCTATATCATGCACTGATCACATGACTGCCCATGCACTGATCACGTGGATGATCATACACTAATCTTGTGACAGATCATGCACTGATCACGTGGCTGATCATGCACTGATACGTGACTGAGCATGGACTGATCACATGACTATCATGTAGTGATCACGTGACTTAATGGCGCTGATCATGTGACTGATCATGCGCTGATCATGTTTGCTATCATACACTGATCATGTGCCTCTGGAGGCAATAAACAAAGAGCTGAGTAGGCACGAATCAAACAGTCAGCAGGCAATAATCATGGAACTCAGGTGTGAGGAATCATGCTGCTCAGCTGGCAATAATCAAGCAGCTGAGCAGGCAGGAATTACGCAGCACAGCTGGCAATTGTCAAGCAGATGACAGGCAGGAATCGTGCAGCTCAGCTGGCAATTGTCAAGCAGATGAGCAGACAGTAATCACGCAGCTCAGCAGGCCCAGATCACGTGACTGAGCATGCACTGTTCACGTGGCTGATCATACACTGATCACGTGATGATCATGCACTGATCACTTGGATATCATGCACTGATCACGTGGCTGATCATACACTGTTCACGTGTCTGACCATGCACTGATCACGTGGCTGATCATACACTGCTCACGTAACTGATCATGCACTGATCACGTGGCTATCATGCACTGATCACGTGGCTGAACATGCACTGTTCACGTGGCTGATCACACACCTGTCACGTGACATATCATGCACTGATCACGTGGCACTCATGCACTGATCACGTGGCTGATCATACTCTGCTCACGTAACTCATGCACACATCACGTGGCTATCATGCACTGCTCACGTGGCTCGTCATGGAATGATCACGCATGTAACCATATACTGGTCACGTGACTGATCATGCACTGATCACGTAAATGATCATGCACTGTTCACGTGACTGATCATGTACTGATCACGTGACTGATCATGCACTGATCACGTGGCTATCATGCTCTGCTCACGTGGCTGATCATGCACGATCACGTGCAACCATGTACTGGTCACGTGACTGATCATGCACTGATCACGTAATTGATCATGCACTGATCACGTGGCTCATCATGCACTGATCACGTGGCTGATCACACATGTATCACGTGACTGATCATGCACTGATCACGTGGCTCTCATGCACTGATCACGTGGCTGTCATGCACTGATCACGTGGATATCATGCACTGATCACGTGGCTGATCACACTATATCATGACTGATCATGCACTGATCACGTGGCTATCATGCACTGATCACGTGGCTATCATGCACTGATCACGTGGCTGATCATGCACTGATCACGTAGCTACCATGCACTGATCACGTAACTGATCATGCACTGATCACGTGGCTGATCATGCACTGATCACGTGGCTGATCATGCACTGATCACGTGACTGATCATGCACTGATCACGTGACTGATCATGCACTGATCACGTGGCTATCATGCACTGATCACGTGGCTGATCATGCTGATCACGCAGCTATCATGCACTGGTCACATGACTGATCATGCACTGATCACGTGACTGATCATGCACTGATCACGTGCTATCATGCACTACTCACGTGGCTGATCATGCAATGATCATGTAGCTACCATGTACAGGTCACGTGACTGATCATACACCCATCAGGTGACTGATCATGCACTGATCACGTGGCTATCATGCACTGATCACGTGACTGATCATGCACTGATCACGTCTATATCATGCACTGATCACATGACTGCCCATGCACTGATCACGTGGATGATCATACACTAATCTTGTGACAGATCATGCACTGATCACGTGGCTGATCATGCACTGATACCGTGACTGAGCATGGACTGATCACGACTATCATGTAGTGATCACGTGACTTAATGGCACTGATCATGTGACTGATCATGCACTGATCATGTTTGCTATCATACACTGATCATGTGCCTCTGGAGGCAATAAACAAAGAGCTGAGTAGGCACGAATCAAACAGTCAGCAGGCAATAATCATGGAACACAGGTGTGAGGAATCATGCTGCTCAGCTGGCAATAATCAAGCAGCTGAGCAGGCAGGAATCATGCAGCTCAGCTGGCAATTGTCAAGCAGATGAGCAGACAGTAATCACGCGGCTCAGCAGGCACTGATCACGTGACTGAGCATGCACTGTTCACGTGGCTGATCATGCACTGATCACGTGACTGATCATGCACTGATCACGTGGCTATCATGCACTGATCACGTGGCTGATCATGCACTGATCACGTGGCTATCATGCACTGATCACGTGACTGATCATGCACTGATCACGTACTGATCATGCACTGATCACGTGGCTGATCATGCACTGATCACGTGGCTGATCATGCACTGATCACGTGACTGATCATGCACTGATCACGTGACTGATCATGCACTGATCGCGTGGCTATCATGCACTGATCACGTGGCTGATCAGCACACTGATCACGTGGCTGATCATGCACTGATCACGTGGCTGATCATGCACTGATCACGTGACTGATCATGCACTGATCACGTGACTGATCATGCACTGATCGCGTGGCTATCATGCACTGCTCACGTGGCTGATCATGCATGATCACGTGGCTACCATGCTGGTCATGACTGATCATGCACTGATCACGTGACTGATCATGCACTGATCACGTGGCTATCATGCACTACTCACGTGGCTGATCATGCAATGATCATGTAGCTACCATGTACAGGTCACGTGAATGATCATGCAATCAGGTGACTGATCATGCACTGATCACGTGGCTATCATGCACTGATCACGTGACTGATCATGCACTGATCACGTCTATATCATGCACTGATCACATGACTGCCCATGCACTGATCACGTGGATGATCATACACTAATCATGTGACAGATCATGCACTGATCACGTGGCTGATCATGCACTGATCCGTGACTGAGCATGGACTGATCACATGACTATCATGCACTGATCACGTGACTTAATGGCGCTGATCATGTGACTGATCATGCACTGATCATGTTTGCTATCATACACTGATCATGTGCCTCTGGAGGCAATAAACAAAGAGCTGAGTAGGCACGAATCAAACAGTCAGCAGGCAATAATCATGGAACTCAGCTGTGAGGAATCATGCTGCTCAGCTGGCAATAATCAAGCAGCTGAGCAGGCAGGAATCATGCAGCTCAGCTGGCAATTGTCAAGCAGATGAGCAGACAGTAATCACGCAGCTCAGCAGGCCCTGATCACGTGACTGAGCATGCACTGATCACGTGGCTGATCATGCACTGATCACGTGATGATCATGCACTGATCACGTGGATATCATGCACTGATCACGTGGCTGATCATGCACTGATCACGTGACTGATCATGCACTGATCACGTGGCTGATCATGCACTGATCACGTGGCTATCATGCACTGATCACGTGGCTGATCATGCCATGATCACGTGGCTACCATGCACTGGTCACATGACTGATCATGCACTGATCACGTGACTGATCATGCACTGATCACGTGGCTATCATGAACTACTCACGTGGCTGATCATGCAATGATCATGTAGCTACCATGTACAGGTCACGTGAATGATCATACACATCAGGTGACTGATCATGCACTGATCACGTGGCTATCATGCACTGATCACGAGACTGATCATGCACTGATCACGTCTATATCATGCACTGATCACATGACTGCCCATGCACTGATCACGTGGATGATCATGCACTAATCTTGTGACAGATCATGCACTGATCACGTGGCTGATCATGCACTGATACCGTGAGCATGGACTGATCACATGACTATCATGTAGTGATCACGTGACTTAATGGCGCTGATCATGTGACTGATCATGCGCTGATCATGTTTGCTATCATACACTGATCATGTGCCTCTGGAGGCAATAAACAAAGAGCTGAGTAGGCACGAATCAAACAGTCAGCAGGCAATAATCATGGAACACAGGTGTGAGGAATCATGCTGCTCAGCTGGCAATAATCAAGCAGCTGAGCAGGCAGGAATTAGCAGCACAGCTGGCAATTGTCAAGCAGATGACAGGCAGGAATCGTGCAGCTCAGCTGGCAATTGTCAAGCAGATGAGCAGACAGTAATCACGCAGCTCAGCAGGCCCAGATCACGTGACTGAGCATGCACTGTTCACGTGGCTGATCATACACTGATCACGTGATGATCATGCACTGATCACTTGGATATCATGCACTGATCACGTGGCTGATCATACACTGTTCACGTGTCTGACCATGCACTGATCACGTGGCTGATCATACACTGCTCACGTAGATCATGCACTGATCACGTGGCTATCATGCACTGATCACGTGGCTGAACATGCACTGTTCACGTGGCTGATCACACACTGTCACGTGACATATCATGCACTGATCACGTGGCACTCATGCACTGATCGCGTGGCTGATCATACTCTGCTCACGTAACTCATGCACACATCGTGGCTATCATGCACTGCTCACGTGGCTGTCATGGAATGATCACGTAGCAACCATATACTGGTCACGTGACTGATCATGCAAAGATCGCGTAAATGATCATGCACTGTTCACGTGACTGATCATGTACTGATCGCGTGACTGATCATGCACTGACCACGTGGCTATCATGCTCTGCTCACGTGGCTGATCATGCACGATCACGTAGCAGCCATGTACTGGTCACGTGACTGATCATGCACTGATCACGTAATTGATCATGCACTGATCACGTGGCTCATCATGCACTGATCACGTGGCTGATCACACATGTATCCACGTGACTGATCATGCACTGATCCCGTGGCTCTCATGCACTGATCACGTGGCTGTCATGCACTGATCACGTGGATATCATGCACTGATCATGTGGCTGATCACACACGTATCACATGACTGATCATGCACTGATCGCGTGGCTATCATGCACTGATCGCGTGGCTATCATGCACTGATCACGTGGCTGATCAGGCAATGATCACGTGGCTACCATGTACTGGTCACGTAACTGATCATGCACTGAGCGCGTAATTGATCATGCACTGATCATGTGGCTGATCATGCACTGATCACGTGGCTGATCATACACTGATCACATACTGATCATGCACTGATCACGTGACTGATCATGCACTGATCACGTGGCTATCATGCACTGATCACTTGGCTGACACACTGATCACATCTGGTCATGCACTGATCACGTGGCTGATCATGCACTGATCACGTGACTGATCATGCACTGATCACGTGGCTGATCATGCACTGATCACGTGACTGATCATGCACTGATCTGTCTGATCATGCACTGATCACGTGGCTATCATGCACTGCTCACGTGGCTGATCATGCATGATCACGCAGCTACCATGTACTGGTCACATGACTGATCATGCACTGATCACGTGACTGATCATGCAGTGATCACGTGGCTATCATGAACTACTCACGTGGCTGATCATGCAATGATCATGTGGCTACCATGTACAGGTCACGTGAATGATCATACACCCATCAGGTGACTGATCATGCACTGATCACGTGGCTATCATGCACTGATCACGAGACTGATCATGCACTGATCACGTCTATATCATGCACTGATCACATGACTGCCCGTGCACTGATCACGTGGATGATCATACACTAATCTTGTGACAGATCATGCACTGATCGCGTGGCTGATCATGCACTGATGCCGTGACTGAGCATGGACTGATCACATGACTATCATGTAGTGATCACGTGACTTAATGGCGCTGATCATGTGACTGATCATGCGCTGATCATGTTTGCTATCATACACTGATCATGTGCCTCTGGAGGCAATAAACAAAGAGCTGAGTAGGCACGAATCAAACAGTCAGCAGGCAATAATCATGGAACTCAGGTGTGAGGAATCATGCTGCTCAGCTGGCAATAATCAAGCAGCTGAGCAGGCAGGAATTACGCAGCACAGCTGGCAATTGTCAAGCAGATGACAGGCAGGAATCGTGCAGCTCAGCTGGCAATTGTCAAGCAGATGAGCAGACAGTAATCACGCAGCTCAGCAGGCCCAGATCACGTGACTGAGCATGCACTGTTCACGTGGCTGATCATACACTGATCACGTGATGATCATGCACTGATCACTTGGATATCATGCACTGATCACGTGGCTGATCATACACTGTTCACGTGTCTGACCATGCACTGATCACGTGGCTGATCATACACTGCTCACGTAACTGATCATGCACTGATCACGTGGCTATCATGCACTGATCACGTGGCTGAACATGCACTGTTCACGTGGCTGATCACACACCTGTCCCGTGACATATCATGCACTGATCACGTGGCACTCATGCACTGATCGCGTGGCTGATCATACTCTGCTCACGTAACTCATGCACATCACGTGGCTATCATGCACTGCTCACGTGGCTCGTCATGGAATGATCGCGTAGCTACCATATACTGGTACGTGACTGATCATGCAAAGATCACGTAAATGATCATGCACTGTTCACGTGACTGATCATGTACTGATCACGTGACTGATCATGCACTGACCACGTGGCTATCATGCACTGCTCACGTGGCTGATCATGCAACGATCACGTAGCAACCATGTACTGGTCACGTGACTGATCATGCACTGATCACGTGATTGATCCTGCACTGATCACGTGGCTCATCATGCACTGATCACGTGGCTGATCACACATGTATCACGTGACTGATCATGCACTGATCACGTGACTATCATGCACTGATCACGTGGCTGTCATGCACTGATCACGTGGCTATCATGCACTGATCACGTAACTGATCATGCACTGATCACGTGACTGATCATGCACTGATCACGTGGCTATCATGCACTGATCGCATGGCTATCATGCACTGATCACGTAACTGATCATGCACTGATCACGTAACTGATCATGCACTGATCACGTGGCTGATCATGCACTGATCACGTGGCTGATCATGCACTGATCACGTGGCTGATCATGCACTGATCACGTGGCTGATCATGCACTGATCACGTGTCTGATCATGCACTGATCACGTGGCTATCATGCACTGCTCACGTGGCTGATCATGCCATGATCACGTAGCTACCATGTACTGGTCACATGACTGATCATGCACTGATCACGTGACTGATCATGCAGTGATCACGTGGCTATCATGAACTGCTCACGTGGCTGATCATGCACTGATCATGTGGCTATCATGCACGGTCACGTGAATGATCATGACCCATCAGGTGACTGATCATGCACTGATCCCGTGGCTATCATGCACTGATCACGTGGCTGATCATGCACTGATCACGTCTAGATCATGCACTGATCACGTGACTGACCATGCACTGATCACATGGATGATCATGCGCAATCTTGTGACAGATCATGCACTGATCACGTGGCTGATCATGCACTGATACCGTGACTGATCATGGACTGATCACATGAGTATCATGTACTGATCACGTGACTTCATGGCGCTGATCACGTGACTGATCATGCGCTGATCATGTTTGCTATCATACACTGATCATGTGCCTCTGGAGGCAATAAACAAAGAGCTGAGTAGGTACGAATCAAACAGTCAGCAGGCAATAATCATGGAACACAGGTGTGAGGAATCATGCTGCTCAGCTGGCAATAATCAAGCAGCTGAGCATTCAGGAATGGAAATTGCAGCTCAGCTGGCAATTGTCAAGCAGATGAGCAGACAGTAATCACGCAGCTCAGCAGGCCCAGATCACGTGACTGAGCATGCACTGTTCACGTGGCTGATCATGCACTGATCACGTGGCTGATCATGCACTGATCGCGTGGCTATCATGCACTGATCACGTGGCTGATCAGGCAATGTCGTGGCTACCATGTACTGGTCACGTGACTGATCATGCACTGAGCATAATTGATCATGCACTGATCATATGGCTGATCATGCACTGATCACGTGGCTGATCATGCACTGATCACGTGGCTGATCATGCACTGATCACGTGACTGGTCATGCACTGATCACGTGGCTGATCATGCACTGATCGCGTGGCTGATCATGCTGATCTGCGTGGCTGATCATGCACTGATCACGTGGCTATCATGCACTGCTCACGTGGCTGATCATGCATGATCACGCAGCTACCATGCACTGCATGACTGATCATGCACTGATCACGTGACTGATCATGCAGTGATCACGTGGCTATCATGAACTACTCACGTGGCTGATCATGCAATGATCACGTAGCTACCATGTACTGGTCACGTGAATGATCATACACCCATCAGGTGACTGATCATGCACTGATCACGTGGCTATCATGCACTGATCACGAGACTGATCATGCACTGTTCACGTCTATATCATGCACTGATCACATGACTGCCCGTGCACTGATCACGTGGATGATCATACACTAATCTTGTGACAGATCGTGCACTGATCACGTGGCTGATCATGCACTGATCCGTGACTGAGCATGGACTGATCACATGACTATCATGTAGTGATCACGTGACTTAATGGCGCTGATCATGTGACTGATCATATGCTGATCATGTTTGCTATCATACACTGATCATGTGCCTCTGGAGGCAATAAACAAAGCTGAGTAGGCACGAATCAAACAGTCAGCAGGCAATAATCATGGAACACAGGTGTGAGGAATCATGCTGCTCGGCTGGCAATAATCAAGCAGCTGAGCAGGCAGGAATCGTGCAGCTCAGCTGGCAATTGTCAAGCAGATGAGCAGACAGTAATCACGCAGCTCAGCAGGCCCAGTCATGTGACTGAGCATGCACTGCATTACGTGGCTGATCATACACTGATCACGTGATGATCATGCACTGATCACTTGGATATCATGCACTGATCACGTGGCTGATCATACACTGATCACGTGTCTGATCATGCACTGATCACGTGGCTGATCATACGCACTGCTCACGTAACTGATCATGCACTGATCACGTGGCTATCATGCACTGATCACGTGGCTGAACATGCACTGTTCACGTGATCACACCTGTCATGACATATCATGCACTGATCGTGGCACTCATGCACTGATCACGTGGCTGATCATATCACTCACGTATCATGCACATCACGTTGCTATCATGCACTGCTCACGTGGCTCGTCATGGAATGATCACATGGCAACCATATACTGGTAGCGTGACTGATCATGCAAAGATCGCGTAAATGATCAGACTGTTCGTGACAGATCATGTACTGATCACGTGACTGATCATGCACTGATCACGTGGCTATCATGCTCTGCTCACGTGGCTGATCATAACGATCGCGTGTAACCATGTACTGGTCACGTGACTGATCATGCACTGATCATAATTGATCCTGCACTGATCACGTGGCTCATCATGTACACTGATCCATGGCTGATCATGTGCCCACTTCAAATCCATAGCGTGCCTGATCACATGATCACGTGACTGATCACACTGATCATCACATCAGCTCTCATGCACTGATCATGCCTTCATCATCTTCATCACGTACTGATCATGCACTGATTGCGTATCATGCAATGATCACGTGGCTACCATGTACTGGTCACGTGGCTGATCATGCACTGATCACGTGACTGATCATGCACTGATCACGTGGCTGATCATGCACTGATCACGTGGCTGATCATGCGATGCGCAATTGATCATGCACTGATCACGTGACTGATCATGCACTGATCACGTAGCTATCATGCACTGATCACTGGCTGATCATACACTGATCACGTGCCTGATCATGCGATCACGTGGCTGATCATGCACTGATCGCGTGGCTGATCATGCACTGATCACGTGGCTGATCATGCACTGATCACGTGACTGATCATGCTGATGTCTGATCATGCACTCATCCGTGCTATCATGCACTGATCACGTGACAGTCATGCACGATCACAGCTGCCATGTACTGGTCACAGACTGATCATGCGATCACGTGACTGATCATGCACTGATCACGTGGCTATCATGCACTACTCACGTGGCTGATCATGCAATGATCATGTAGCTACCATGTGAGTCACGTGAATGATCATGCACCCATCAGGTGACTGATCATGCACTGATCACGTGGCTATCATGCACTGATCACGAGACTGATCATGCACTGTTCACGTCTATATCATGCACTGATCATGACTGCCCGTGCACTGATCACGTGGATGATCATACACTAGTCTTGTGACAGATCATGCACTGATCACGTGATCATGCACTGATACCGTGACTGAGCATGGACTGATCACATGACTATCATGTAGTGATCACGTGACTTAATGGCGCTGATCATGTGACTGATCATACGCTGATCATGTTGCTATCATACACTGATCATGTGCCTCTGGAGGCAATAAACAAAGAGCTGAGTAGGCACGAATCAAACAGTCAGCAGGCAATAATCATGGAACTCAGGTGTGAGGAATCATGCTGCTCAGCTGGCAATAATCAAGCAGCTGAGCAGGCAGGAATTACGCAGCACAGCTGTCAATTGTCAAGCAGATGAGCAGACAGTAATCACGCAGCTCAGCAGGCCCATATCACGTGACTGAGCATGCACTGTTCGCGTGGCTGATCATACACTGATCACGTGATGATCATGCACTGATCACTTGAATATCATGCACTGATCACGTGGCTGATCATACACTGTTCACGTGTCTGATCATGCACTGATCACGTGGCTGATCATGCACTGATCACGTGGCTATCATGCACTGATCACGTGGCTGATCATGCACTGATCACGTGGCTGATCATGCACTGATCACGTGGCTGATCATACACTGCTCACGTAACTGATCATGCACTGATCACGTGGCTATCATGCACTGACTCACGTGGCTGATCATGCAATGATCACGTGGCTACCATGTACTGGTCACGTGAATGATCATACACCTTCACGTGACTGATCATGCACTGATCACGTGGATATCATGCACTGATCACGTGGCTGATCATGCACTGAACACGTCTATATCATGCACTGATCACGTGGCTATCATGCACTGCTCACGTGGCTGATCACACTGATCATGTGGCAGATCATGTACTGGTCACGTGACTGATCATGCACTGATCACGTAACTGATCATGCACTGATCACGTAGCTATCATGCACTGATCACGTGACTTAATGCACTGATCACGTGACTGATCATGCACTGATCACGTTGGCTATCATGCACTGATCATGTGCCTCTGGAGGCAATGAACAGGATGAGTAGGCACTGATCAAACAGTCAGCAGGCAATAATCATGGAACACACGTGTGAGGAATCATGCTGATCAGCTGGCAATAATCATGCACTGATCAGCAGGAATTGCACGCTCAGCTGGCAATTGTCAAGCAGATGAGCAGACAGAATCCGTGGCTGATCATGCACTGATCGCGTGATTGATCATGCACTGATCACGTGGCTGATCATGCACTGATCACGTGGCTGATCATACACTGATCACGTGACTGATCATGCACTGATCACGTGGCTATCGCACTGATCACATGGCTGGTCATGCACTGATCACGTGGCTGGTCATACACTGATCACGTGGCTGATCATGCACTGATCACGTGGCTGATCATGCACTGATCACGTGGCTGATCATGCACTGATCACGTGACTGATCATGCACTGATCACGTGGCTATCATGCACTGCTCACGTGGCTGATCATGCATGATCACGCAGCTACCATGTACTGGTCACATGACTGATCATGCACTGATCACGTGACTGATCATGCAGTGATCACGTGGCTATCATGCACTACTCACGTGGCTGATCATGCAATGATCGTGGCTACCATGTACAGGTCACGTGAATGATCATACACCCATCAGGTGACTGATCATGCACTGATCACGTGGCTATCATGCACTGATCACGAGACTGATCATGCACTGATCACGTCTATATCATGCACTGATCACATGACTGCCATGCACTGATCACGTGGATGATCATACACTAATCTTGTGACAGATCATGCACTGATCACGTGGCTGATCATGCACTGATACCGTGACTGAGCATGGACTGATCACATGACTATCATGTAGTGATCACGTGACTTAATGGCGCTGATCATGTGACTGATCATGCGCTGATCATGTTTGCTATCATACACTGATCATGTGCCTCTGGAGGCAATAAACAAAGAGCTGAGTAGGCACGAATCAAACAGTCAGCAGGCAATAATCATGGAACTCAGGTGTGAGGAATCATGCTGCTCAGCTGGCAATAATCAAGCAGCTGAGCAGGCAGGAATTCGCAGCACAGCTGGCAATTGTCAAGCAGATGACAGGCAGGAATGCGTGCAGCTCAGCTGGCAATTGTCAAGCAGATGAGCAGACAGTAATCACGCAGCTCAGCAGGCCCAGATCACGTGACTGAGCATGCACTGTTCACGTGGCTGATCATACACTGATCACGTGATGATCATGCACTGATCACTTGGATATCATGCACTGATCACGTGGCTGATCATGCACTGTTCACGTGTCTGACCATGCACTGATCACGTGGCTGATCATACACTGCTCACGTAACTGATCATGCACTGATCACGTGGCTATCATGCACTGATCACGTGGCTGAACATGCACTGTTCACGTGGCTGATCACACACTGTCACGTGACATATCATGCACTGATCACGTGGCACTCATGCACTGATCGCGTGGCTGATCATACTCTGCTCACGTAACTCATGCGCACATCACGTGGCTATCATGCACTACTCACGTGGCTCGTCATGGAATGATCGCGTAACCATATACTGTCACGTGACTGATCATGCAAAGATCACGTAAATGATCATGCACTGTTCACGTGACTGATCATGTACTGATCACGTGACTGATCATGCACTGACCACGTGGCTATCATGCTCTGCTCACGTGGCTGATCATGCAAGATCGCGTAGCAACCATGTACTGGTCACGTGACTGATCATGCACTGATCACGTGGTGATCTGCACTGATCACGTGGCTCATCATGCACTGATCACGTGGCTGATCACACATGTATCACGTGACTGGTCATGCACAGATCCCGTGGCTCTCATGCACTGATCACGTGGCTGTCATGCACTGATCACGTGGATATCATGCACTGATCATGTAGCTGATCACACAGTATCACATGACTGATCATGCACTGATCATGGCTATCATGCACTGATCACGTGGCTATCATGCACTGATCACGTGGCTGATCATGCAATGATCACGTGGCTACCATGTACTGGTCACGTGACTGATCATGCACTGATCACGTAATTGATCATGCACTGATCACGTGGCTGATCATGCACTGATCACGTGGCTGATCATGCACTGATCACATAGCTGATCATGCACTGATCACGTGACTGATCATGCGCTGATCACGTGGCTATCATGCACTGATCATGGCTGACATGCTGATCACGTGCCTGGTCATACACTGATCACGTGGCTGATCATGCACTGATCACGTGGCTATCATGCACTGATCACGTGGCTGATCATGCACTGATCACGCAGCTACCATGTACTGGTCACATGACTGATCATGCACTGATCACGTGACTGATCATGCACTGATCACGTGGCTATCATGCACTATCACGTGGCTGATCATGCAATGATCAGTGTAGCTACCATGTACTGGTCACGTGACTGATCATGCACTGATCACGTAACTGATCATGCACTGATCACGTGGCTATCATGCACTGATCATGAGACTGATCATGCACTGTTCATGTCTAGATCATGCACTGATCACATGACTGATCATGCACTGATCACGTGGATGATCATGCACTGATCATGTGGCTGATCATGCACTGATCACGTGGCTGATCATGCACTGATCACGTGACTGATCATGCACTGATCACGTGTCTGATCATGCACTGATCACGTGGCTATCATGCACTGATCACGTGGCTGATCATGCATGATCACGTTCTATCATACTGTCACGTGACTGATCATGCACTGATCACGTGACTGATCATGCAGTGATCGCGTGGCTATCATGAACTGCTCACGTGGCTGATCATGCAATGATCATGTAGCTACCATGTACAGGTCACGTGACTGATCATACACCCATCAGGTAATTGATCATGCACTGATCACGTGGCTGATCATGCACTGATCCACGTGACTGATCATGCACTGATCACGTCTATATCATGCACTGATCACGTGACTGATCATGCACTGATCACGTGACTGATCATACACTGATCACGTGACTGATCATGCACTGATCACGTGGCTGATCATGCACTGATCACGTGACTGATCAGGCACTGATCACGTGTCTGATCATGCACTGATCACGTGGCTATCATGCACTCTCACGTGGCTGATCATGCATGATCACGCAGCTACCATGTACTGGTCACATGACTGATCATGCACTGATCACGTGACTGATCATGCAGTGATCACGTGGCTATCATGCACTACTCACGTGGCTGATCATGCAATGATCATGTGGCTACCATGTACAGGTCACGTGAATGATCATACACCCATCAGGTGACTGATCATGCACTGATCACGTGGCTATCATGCACTGATCACGAGACTGATCATGCACTGATCACGTCTATATCATGCACTGATCACATGACTGCCCGTGCACTGATCACGTGGATGATCATACACTAATCTTGTGACAGATCATGCACTGATCACGTGGCTGATCATGCACTGATACCGTGACTGAGCATGGACTGATCACATGACTATCATGTAGTGATCACGTGACTTAATGGCGCTGATCATGTGACTGATCATGCGCTGATCATGTTTGCTATCATACACTGATCATGTGCCTCTGGAGACAATAAACAAAGAGCTGAGTAGGCACGAATCAAACAGTCAGCAGGCAATAATCATGGAACTCAGGTGTGAGGAATCATGCTGCTCAGCTGGCAATAATCAAGCAGCTGAGCAGGCAGGAATCGTGCAGCTCAGCTGGCAATTGTCAAGCAGATGAGCAGACAGTAATCACGCAGCTCAGCAGGCCCAGATCACGTGACTGAGCATGCACTGTTCACGTGGCTGATCATACACTGATCACGTGATGATCATGCACTGATCACTTGGATATCATGCACTGATCACGTGGCTGATCATACACTGTCACGTGTCTGACCATGCACTGATCACGTGGCTGATCATACACTGCTCACGTGTGATCATGCACTGATCACGTGGCTATCATGCACTGATCACGTGGCTGAACATGCACTGTTCACGTGGCTGATCACACACCTGTCACGTGACATATCATGCACTGATCACGTGGCACTCATGCACTGATCACGTGGCTGATCATACTCTGCTCACGTAACTCATGCACACATCACGTGGCTATCATGCACTGCTCACGTGGCTCGTCATGGAATGATCACGTAGCAACCATATACTGTAACGTGACTGATCATGCAAAGATCACGTAAATGATCATGCACATTCACGTGACTGATCATGTACTGATCACGTGACTGATCATGCAACCGTGGCTATCATGCTCTGCTCACGTGGCTGATCATGCAACGATCACGTGCAACCATGTACTGGTCACGTGACTGATCATGCACTGATCACGTAATTGATCCTGCACTGATCACGTGGCTCATCATGCACTGATCACGTGGCTGATCACAGTCACGTGACTGATCACGTGATCACGTGGCTGATCATGCACTGATCACGTGGCTATCATGCACTGATCACGTGGCTGATCATGCACTGATCACGTGGCTATCAACTGCACTGATCACGTGGCTACCATGTACTGGTCACGTAACTGATCATGCACTGATCACGTGTTGATCATGCACTGATCATGTGGCTGATCATGCACTGATCGCGTGGCTGATCATACACTGATCACGTAACTGATCATGCACTGATCACGTGACTGATCATGCACTGATCGCGTGGCTATCATGCACTGATCGTGGCTGGACATGCTGATCACGTGCCTGGTCATGCACTGATCACGTGGCTGATCATGCACTGATCACGTGACTGATCATGCACTGATCTCGTGTCTGATCATGCACTGATCACGTGGCTATCATGCACTGCTCACGTGGCTGATCATGCCATGATCACGCGGCTACCATGTACTGGTCACATGACTGATCATGCACTGATCACGTGTGATCATGCAGTGATCACGTGGCTATCATGAACTACTCACGT
This sequence comes from Bos javanicus, assembly GCF_032452875.1. Taxonomy (NCBI): domain Eukaryota; kingdom Metazoa; phylum Chordata; class Mammalia; order Artiodactyla; family Bovidae; genus Bos; species Bos javanicus. The sequence continues at coordinate 51,251 of NW_026894911.1, forward strand.
GGCTGATCATGCAATGATCATGTAGCTACCATGTACAGTCACGTGAATGATCACACATCAGGTGACTGATCATGCACTGATCACGTGGCTATCATGCACTGATCACGAGACTGATCATGCACTGTTCGCGTCTATATCATGCACTGATCACATGACTGCCCGTGCACTGATCACGTGGATGATCATACACTAATCTTGACAGATCATGCACTGATCACGTGGCTGATCATGCACTGATCACGTGACTGAGCATGGACTGATCACATGACTATCATGTAGTGATCACGTGACTTAATGGCGCTGATCATGTGACTGATCATGCGCTGATCATGTTTGCTATCATACACTGATCATGTGCCTCTGGAGGCAATAAACAAAGAGCTGAGTAGACACGATCAAACAGTCAGCAGGCAATAATCATGGAACTCAGGTGTGAGAATCATGCTGCTCAGCTGGCAATAATCAAGCAGCTGAGCAGGCAGGAATTACGCAGCACAGCTGGCAATTGTCAAGCAGATGACAGGCAGGAATCGTGCAGCTCAGCTGGCAATTGTCAAGCAGATGAGCAGACAGTAATCACGCAGCTCAGCAGGCCCAGATCACGTGACTGAGCATGCACTGTTCACGTGGCTGATCATGCACTGATCACGTAATGATCATGCACTGATCACTGGATATCATGCACTGATCACGTGGCTGATCATACACTGTTCACGTGTCTGACCATGCACTGATCACGTGGCTGATCACACACTGCTCACGTGACTGATCATGCACTGATCACGTAGCTATCATGCACTGATCACGTGGCTGAACATGCACTGTTCACGTGGCTGATCACACACCTGTCACGTGACATATCATGCACTGATCACGTGGCACTCATGCACTGATCACGTGGCTGATCATACTCTGCTCACGTAACTCATGCACACATCACGTGGCTATCATGCACTGCTCACGTGGCTCGTCATGGAATGATCACGTGTAACCATATACTGGTCACGTGACTGATCATGCAAAGATCACGTAAATGATCATGCACATTCACGTGACTGATCATGCTGATCACGTGACTGATCATGCACTGACCACGTGGCTATCATGCTCTGCTCACGTGGCTGATCATGCAACGATCGCGTAGCAACCATGTACTGGTCGCGTGACTGATCATGCACTGATCGTAATTGATCCTGCACTGATCACGTGGCTCATCATGCACTGATCACGTGGCTGATCACACACATCACGTGATGATGCACTGATCACGTGGCTCTCATGCACTGATCACGTGGCTGTCATGCACTGCACTGTCATGGATATCATGCACTGATCACGTGGCTGATCACACCGTTATCACATGACTGATCATGCACTGATCACGTGGCTATCATGCACTGATCGCGTGGCTATCATGCACTGATCACGTGGCTGATCAGGCACAATCATGCTACCATGTACTGTCACGTGACTGATCATGCACTGATCGTGATTGATCATGCACTGATCATGTGGCTGATCATGCACTGATCACGTGGCTGATCATGCACTGATCACATGACTGATCATGCACTGATCACGTGACTGATCACTGATCGTGGCTATCATGCACTGATCACGGCTGATGTCATGCACAATCACGGCTACCATGTACTGGTCACATGACTGATCATGCACTGATCACGTGACTGATCATGCACTGATCACGTGGCTGATCATGCACTGATCACGTTGCTTCATGCACTGATCACGTGGCTATCATGCACTGATCACGTGGCTGATCATGTATCGTGACTGATCATGCACTGATCACGTGGCTATCATGCACTGATCACGTGGCTATCATGCACTGATCACGTGGCTGATCATGCAATGATCACGCTGTACTGGTCACGTGACTGATCATGCACTGATCACGTGACTGATCATGCACTGATCACGTGGCTGATCATGCACTGATCACGTGGCTGATCATGCACTGATCACGTGACTGATCATGCTGATCACGTGGCTGATCATGCACTGATCACGTGGCTACCATGCACTGATCACGTGGCTGACATACACTGATCACGTGACTGATCATGCACTGATCACGTGGCTATCATGCACTGATCACGTGACTGATCATGCACTGTTCACGTCTATATCATGCACTGATCACATGACTGCCCATGCACTGATCACGTGGATGATCATACACTAATCTTGTGACAGATCATGCACTGATCACGTGGCTGATCATGCACTGATACCGTGACTGAGCATGGACTGATCACATGACTATCGTAGTGATCACGTGACTTAATGGCGCTGATCATGTGACTGATCATGCACTGATCATGTTTGCTATCATACACTGATCATGTGCCTCTGGAGGCAATAAACAAAGAGCTGAGTAAGCACGAATCAAACAGTCAGCAGGCAATAATCATGGAACTCAGGTGAGGAATCATGCTGCTCAGCTGAATATCAAGCAGCTGAGCAGGTGATCATGCAACACTGAAATTGTAAGCAGATGAGCAGACAGTAATCACGCAGCTCAGCAGGCCCAGATCACGTGACTGAGCATGCACTGTTCGTGGCTGATCATACACTGATCACGTGATGATCATGCTGATCATGGATATCATGCACTGATCACGTGGCTGATCATACACTGTTCACGTGTCTGACCATGCACTGATCACGTGGCTGATCATACACTGATCACGTAACTGATCATGCACTGATCACGTGGCTATCATGCACTGATCACGTGGCTGAACATGCACTGTTCGTGGCTGATCACACTGTCACGTGACATATGCACTGATCACGTGGCACTCATGCACTGATCACGTGGCTGATCATACTCTGCTCACGTGCTCATGCACATCACGTGGCTATCATGCACTGCTCACGTGGCTCGTCATGGAATGATCACGTAGCAACCATATACTGGTCACGTGACTGATCATGCACAGATCACGTAAATGATCATGCACTGATCACGGCTGATCATGTACTGATCACGTGACTGATCATGCACTGACCACGTGGATATCATGCTCTGCTCACGTGGCTGATCATGCACGATCACGTGTAACCATGTACTGATCACGTGACTGATCATGCACTGATCACGTGTTGATCATGCACTGATCACGTGGCTCATCATGCACTGATCACGTGGCTGATCACACACTGATCACGTGACTGATCATGCACTGATCACGTGGCTATCATGCACTGATCACGTGGCTGTCATGCACTGATCACGTGATATCATGCACTGATCATGTGGCTGATCACACTGTATCACATGACTGATCATGCACTGATCACGTGGCTATCATGCACTGATCACGTGGCTATCATGCACTGATCATGGCTGATCAGCAATGATCACGTAGCTACCATGTACTGGTCACGTGACTGATCATGCACTGATCCGATCAATTGATCATGCACTGATCACGTGGCTGATCATGCACTGATCACGTGGCTGATCATGCACTGATCACGTAACTGATCATGCACTGATCACGTGACTGATCATGCACTGATCACGTGGCTGATCATGCACTGATCACGTGGCTATCATGCACTGATCACGTGGCTGATCATGCACTGATCAGTGGCTGATCATGCACTGATCACATGACTGATCATGCACTGATCACGTAGTGATCATGCACTGATCACGTGTGATCATGCACTGATCACGTGGCTATCATGCACTGATCACGTGGCTGATCATGCACTGATCACGTGGCTGATCATGCACTGATCACGTGACTATCATGCACTGATCACGTGGCTGATCATGCACTGATCACGTGGCTGATCATACACTGCTCACGTAACTCATGCACTGATCACGTGGCTATCATGCACTGCTCACGTGGCTGTCATGCACAGATCACGTGGCAACCATATACTGCACGTGACTGATCATGCACTGATCACGTAAATGATCATGCACTGATCACGTGACTGATCATCACTGATCACGTGACTGATCATGCACTGATCACGTGGCTATCATGCACTGCTCACGTGGCTGATCATGCAACGATCATGTAACCATGTACTGGTCGTGACTGATCATGCACTGATCACGTAATTGATCATGCACTGATCACGTGGCTGATCATGCACTGATCATGGCTGATCACACATGTATCACGTGACTGATCATGCACTGATCACGTGGCTCTCATGCACTGATCACGTGGCTGTCATGCACTGATCACGTGGCTGATCATGCACTATCGCGTGACTGATCATGCTGATCACGTGGCTGATCATGCACTGATCACGTGGCTATCATGCACTGATCACGTGGCTGATCATGCACTGATCACGTGCTACATGTACTGGTCACGTGACTGATCATGCACTGATCACGTAACTGATCATGCACTGATCACGTGGCTGATCATGCACTGATCACGTGGCTGATCACACTGATCACGTGACTGATCATGCACTGATCGTGGCTCTCATGCACTGATCACGTGGCTGATCATGCACTGATCACGTGGCTATCATGCACTGATCACGTGGCTGATCACACTATCACGTGACTGATCATGCACTGATCACGTGCTATCATGCACTGATCACGTGGCTATCATGCACTGATCACGTGGCTGATCATGCACTGATCACTTGCTTCATGCACTGATCACGTGACTGATCATGCACTGATCACGTAATTGATCATGCACTGATCACGTGGCTGATCATGCTGATCACGTGGCTGATCATGCACTGATCACGTGGATCATGCTGATCACGTGGCTATCATGCACTGATCACGTGGCTGGATCATGCACTGATCACGTGCCTGGTCATGCACTGATCACGTGGCTGATCATGCACTGATCACGTGACTGATCATGCACTGATCCGTGTCTGATCATGCACTGATCACGTGGCTGATCATGCACTGATCACGTGGCTGATCATGCATGATCACGCAGCTACCATGTACTGGTCACATGACTGATCATGCACTGATCACGTGACTGATCATGCACTGATCACGTGGCTATCATGCACTACTCACGTGGCTGATCATGCAATGATCATGTAGCTACCATGTACAGTCACGTGAATGATCATACACCCATCAGGTGACTGATCATGCACTGATCACGTGGCTATCATGCACTGATCACGTGACTGATCATGCACTGTTCACGTCTATATCATGCACTGATCACATGACTGCCCATGCACTGATCACGTGGATGATCATACACTAATCATGTGACAGATCATGCACTGATCACGTGGCTGATCATGCACTGATACCGTGACTGATCATGGACTGATCACGTGACTATCATGCACTGATCACGTGACTTATGGCGCTGATCATGTGACTGATCATGCACTGATCATGTTTGCTATCATACACTGATCATGTGCCTCTGGAGGCAATAAACAAAGAGCTGAGTAGGCACTGAATCAAACAGTCAGCAGGCAATAATCATGGAACACAGGTGTGAGGAATCATGCTGCTCAGCTGGCAATAATCAAGCAGCTGAGCAGGCAGGATTACAGCACAGCTGGCAATTGTCAAGCAGATGACAGGCAGGAATCGTGCAGCTCAGCTGGCAATATCAAGCAGATGAGCAGACAGTAATCACGCAGCTCAGCAGGCCCTGATCATGTGACTGAGCATGCACTGATCACGTGGCTGATCATACAGTCACGTGACTGATCATGCACTGATCACGTGAATAATCATGCACTGATCACGTGGCTGATCATGCACTGATCACGTGGCTGATCATGCACTGATCACGTGGCTGATCACACTGATCACGTGACTGATCATGCACTGATCACGTGGCTGATCATGCACTGATCACGTGGCTGATCATGCACTGATCACGTGTATCATGCACTGATCACGTGACTGATCATGCACTGATCACGTGACTGATCATGCACTGATCAAGTGACTTAATGCACTGATCATGTGACTGATCATGCACTGATCATGTTTGCTATCATACACTGATCATGTGCCTCTGGAGGCAATGAACAAAGAGCTGAGTGGCAGAATCAGTCAGCAGGCAATAATCATGGAACTCAGCTGTGAGGAATCATGCTGCTCAGCTGGCAATAATCAAGTAGCTGAGCAGGCAGGAATCACGCAGCACAGCTGGCAATTGTCAAGCAGATGACAGGCAGGAATCGTGCAGCTCAGCTGGCAATTGTCAAGCAGATGAGCAGACAGTAATCACGCAGCTCAGCAGGCCCTGATCACGTGACTGAGCATGCACTGATCACGTGGCTGATCATACACTGATCACGTGACTGATCATGCACTGATCACGTGGATATCATGCACTGGTCACATGACTGACCATGCACTGATCACGTAATTGATCATGCACTGATCACGTGGCTGATCATGCACTGATCACGTGGCTATCATGCACTGATCATGTGACCATATACTGATCACGTGACTGATCATGCACTGATCACGTAACTGATCATGCACTGATCACGTGACTGATCATGCACTGATCACGTGGCTGATCATGCACTGATCACGTGGCTATCATGCACTGCTCCGTGGCTGATCATGCACGATCACGTGGCTATCATGCACTGATCACGTGACTGATCATGCACTGATCACGTGGCTGATCATGCACTGATCACGCGACTATCATGCACTGATCACGTGGCTGATCATGCATGATCACGTGACTGATCATGCTGATCACGTGGCTATCATGCACTGATCACGTGGCTGATCATGCACTGATCACGTGGCTGATCATGCACTGATCACGTGGCTGATCTGCGTATCACGTGACTGATCATGCACTGATCACGTGGCTATCATGCACTGATCACGTGGCTATCATGCGCACTGTCACGTGGCTGATCATGCAATGATCACGTGGCTACCATGTACTGGTCACGTGACTGATCATGCACTGATCACGTGATTGATCATGCACTGATCACGTGGCTGATCATGCACTGATCACGTGGCTGATCATACACTGATCACGTAGCTGATCATGCACTGATCACGTGACTGATCATGCACTGATCACATGGCTATCATGCACTGATCACGTGGCTGACATACACTGATCACGTGCCTGGTCATGCACTGATCACGTGGCTATCATGCTGATCACGTGACTGATCATGCACTGATCACGTGGCTATCATGCACTGATCACGTGACTGATCATGCACTGATCACGTGGCTGATCATGCACTGATCATGGCTGATCATGCACTGATCACGTGGCTGATCATGCACTGATCACGTGACTGATCATGCACTGATCATGGCTATCATGTACTGATCAAGTGACTGA
>NW_026894912.1:0-58466 GCF_032452875.1 Bos javanicus
TGATCAGCCACGTGATCAGTGCATGATAGCCACGTGATCAGTGCATGATCAGTTACGTGATCAGTGCATGATCAGCCACGTGATCAGTGCATGGTCAGACACGTGAACAGTGTATGATCAGCCACGTGATCAGTGCATGATATCCAGTGATCAGTGCATGATCATCACGTGATCAGTGTATGATCAGCCACGTGAACAGTGCATGCTCAGTCACGTGATCTGGGCCTGCTGAGCTGCGTGATTACTGTCTGCTCATCTGCTTGACAATTGCCAGCTGAGCTGCACGATTCCTGCCTGTCATCTGCTTGACAATTGCCAGCTGTGCTGCATGATTCCTGCCTGCTCAGCTGCTTGATTATTGCCAGCTGAGCAGCATGATTCCTCACACCTGAGTTCCATGATTATTGCCTGCTGACTGTTTGATTCGTGCCTACTCAGCTCTTTGTTTATTGCCTCCAGAGGCACATGATCAGTGTATGATAGCAAACATGATCAGCGCATGATCAGTCACATGATCAGTGCATTAAGTCACGTGATCACTACATGATAGTCATGTGATCAGTCCATGCTCAGTCACGTATCAGTGCATGATCAGCCACGTGATCAGTGCATGATCTGTCACGTGATCAGTGTATGATCATCCACGTGATCAGTGCATGGGCAGTCATGTGATCAGTGCATGATATAGACGTGATCAGTGCATGATCAGTCACGTGATCAGTGCATGATAGCCACGTGATCAGTGCATGATCAGTCACCTGATCAGTGTATGATCAGTCACGTGACCAGTACATGGTAGCTACATGATCATTGCATGATCAGCCACGTGAGTAGTGCATGATAGCCACGTGATCAGTGCATGATCAGTCACGTGATCAGTGCATGATCAGTCATGTGATACGTGTGTGATCAGCCACGTGATCAGTGCATGATATCCACGTGATCAGTGCATGACAGCCACGTGATCAGTGCATGATAGCCACGTGATCAGTGCATGATCAGTCGTGATCATGTGTGATCAGCCACGTGATCAGTGCATGATGAGCCACGTGATCAGTGCATGATCAATTACGTGATCAGTGCATGATCAGTCACGTGACCAGTACATGGTAGCTACGTGATCGTTGCATGATCAGCCACGTGAGCAGTGCATGATAGCCACGTGATCAGTGCATGATCAGTCACGTGATCAGTGCATGATCAGTCACGTGATCAGTGCATGATCAGTTACGTGATCAGTGCATGATCAGTCACGTGATCAGTATATGGTTGCTACGTGATCAGTGCATGATCAGCCACGTGATCAGTGCATGATAGCCACGTGATGTGTGCATGAGTTACGTGATCAGTGTATGATCAGCCACGTGATCAGTGCATGAGTGCCACGTGATCAGTGCATGATAGTCACGTGATCAGTGCATGATCAGCCACGTGATCAGTGCATGATCAGCCACGTGATCAGTGCATGATAGCCACGTGATCAGTGCATGATCAGTCACGTGATCAGTGCATGATCAGCCACGTGATCAGTGCATGATCAGTCACGTGAACAGTGTATGATCAGCCACGTGATCAGTGCATGATATCCGTGATCAGTGCATGACAGCCACGTGATCAGTGCATGAGAGCCACGTGATCAGTGCATGATCAGTCACGTGATACATGTGTGATCAGCCACGTGATCAGTGCATGATGAGCCACGTGATCAGTGCAGGATCAATTACGTGATCAGTGCATGATCAGTCACGTGACCAGTACATGGTTGCTACGTGATCGTTGCATGATCAGCCACGTGAGCAGAGCATGATAGCCACGTGATCAGTGCATGATCAGTCACGTGATCAGTACATGATCAGTCACGTGAACAGTGCATGATCATTTACGTGATCTGTGCATGATCAGTCACGTGACCAGTATATGGTTGCTACGTGATCATTCCATGACGAGCCACGTGAGCAGTGCATGATAGCCACGTGATGTGTGCATGAGTTACGTGAGCAGAGTATGATCAGCCACGTGATCAGTGCATGAGTGCCACGTGATCAGTGCATGATATGTCACGTGACAGGTGTGTGATCAGCCACGTGAACAGTGCATGTTCAGCCACGTGATCAGTGCATGATAGCCACGTGATCAGTGCATGATCAGTTACGTGAGCAGTGCATGATCAGCCACGTGATCAGTGCATGGTCAGACACGTGAACAGTGTATGATCAGCCACGTGATCAGTGCATGATATCCAAGTGATCAGTGCATGATCATCACGTGATCAGTGTATGATCAGCCACGTGAACAGTGCATGCTCAGTCACGTGATCTGGGCCTGCTGAGCTGCGTGATTACTGTCTGCTCATCTGCTTGACAATTGCCAGCTGAGCTGCACGATTCCTGCCTGTCATCTGCTTGACAATTGCCAGCTGTGCTGCGTAATTCCTGCCTGCTCAGCTGCTTGATTATTGCCAGCTGAGCAGCATGATTCCTCACAGCTGAGTTCCATGATTATTGCCTGCTGACTGTTTGATTCGTGCCTACTCAGCTCTTTGTTTATTGCCTCCAGAGGCACATGATCAGTGTATGATAGCAAACATGATCAGCGCATGATCAGTCACATGATCAGTGCCATTAAGTCACGTGATCACTACATGATAGTCATGTGATCAGTCCATGCTCAGTCACAGTATCAGTGCATGATCAGCCACGTGATCAGTGCATGATCTGTCACAAGATTAGTGTATGATCATCCACGTGATCAGTGCATGGGCAGTCATGTGATCAGTGCATGATATAGACGTGATCAGTGCATGATCAGTCTCGTGATCAGTGCATGATAGCCACGTGATCAGTGCATGATCAGTCACCTGATGGGTGTATGATCATTCACGTGACCTGTACATGGTAGCTACATGATCATTGCATGATCAGCCACGTGAGTAGTGCATGATAGCCACGTGATCAGTGCATGATCAGTCACGTGATCAGTGCATGATCAGTCATGTGATACGTGTGTGATCAGCCACGTGATCAGTGCATGATAGCCACGTGATCAGTGCATGATCAGCCACGTGATCAGTGCATGATAGCCACGTGATCAGTGCATGATCAGTCACGTGATCATGTGTGATCAGCCACGTGATCAGTGCATGATGAGCCACGTGATCAGTGCATGATCAATTACGTGATCAGTGCATGATCAGTCACGTGACCAGTACATGGTTGCTACGTGATCGTTGCATGATCAGCCACGTGATCAGTGCATGATAGCCACGTGATCAGTGCATGATCAGTCACGTGATCAGTGCATGATCAGTCACGTGATCAGTGCATGATCATTTACGTGATCAGTGCATGATCAGTCACGTGACCAGTATATGGTAGCTACGTGATCAGTGCATGATCAGCCACGTGATCAGTGCATGATAGCCACGTGATGTGTGCATGAGTTACGTGATCAGTGTATGATCAGCCACGTGATCAGTGCATGAGTTCACGTGATCAGTGCATGATATGTCACGTGACAGTGTGTGATCAGCCACGTGATCAGTGCATGATCAGCCACGTGATCAGTGCATGATAGCCACGTGATCAGTGCATGATCAGTTACGTGATCAGTGCATGATCAGCCACGTGATCAGTGCATGATCAGACACGTGAACAGTGTATGATCAGCCACGTGATCAGTGCATGATATCCACGTGATCAGTGCATGATCAGCCACGTGATCAGTGCATGATAGCCACGTGATCAGTGCATGATCAGTCACGTGATACATGTGTGATCAGCCACGTGATGCATGATGAGCCACGTGATCAGTGCAGGATCAATTACGTGATCAGTGCATGATCAGTCACGTGACCAGTACATGGTTGCTACGTGATCGTTGCATGATCAGCCACGTGAGCAGAGCATGATAGCCACGTGATCAGTGCATGATCAGTCACGTGATCAGTACATGATCAGTCACGTGAACAGTGCATGATCATTTACGTGATCAGTGCATGATCAGTCACGTGACCAGTATATGGTTGCTACGTGATCATTCCATGACGAGCCACGTGAGCAGTGCATGATAGCCACGTGATGTGTGCATGAGTTACGTGAGCAGAGTATGATCAGCCACGTGATCAGTGCATGAGTGCCACGTGATCAGTGCATGATATGTCACGTGACAGGTGTGTGATCAGCCACGTGAACAGTGCATGTTCAGCCACGTGATCAGTGCATGATAGCCACGTGATCAGTGCATGATCAGTTACGTGAGCAGTGCATGATCAGCCACGTGATCAGTGCATGGTCAGACACGTGAACAGTGTATGATCAGCCACGTGATCAGTGCATGATATCCAAGTGATCAGTGCATGATCATCACGTGATCAGTGTATGATCAGCCACGTGAACAGTGCATGCTCAGTCACGTGATCAGGGCCTGCTGAGCTGCGTGATTACTGTCTGCTCATCTGCTTGACAATTGCCAGCTGAGCTGCACGATTCCTGCCTGTCATCTGCTTGACAATTGCCAGCTGTGCTGCATAATTCCTGCCTGCTCAGCTGCTTGATTATTGCCAGCTGAGCAGCATGATTCACAGCTGAGTTCCATGATTATTGCCTGCTGACTGTTTGATTCGTGCCTACTCAGCTCTTTGTTTATTGCCTCCAGAGGCACATGATCAGTGTATGATAGCAAACATGATCAGCGCATGATCAGTCACATGATCAGTGCATTAAGTCACGTGATCACTACATGATAGTCATGTGATCAGTCCATGCTCAGTCACGTATCAGTGCATGATCAGCCACGTGATCAGTGCATGATCTGTCACAAGATCAGTGTATGATCATCCACGTGATCAGTGCATGGGCAGTCATGTGATCAGTGCATGATATAGACGTGATCAGTGCATGATCAGTCACGTGATCAGTGCATGATAGCCACGTGATCAGTGCATGATCAGTCACCTGATGGGTGTATGATCATTCACGTGACCAGTACATGGTAGCTACATGATCATTGCATGATCAGCCACGTGAGTAGTGCATGATAGCCACGTGATCTGTGATCAGTCACGTGATCAGTGCATGATCAGTCATGTGATACGTGTGTGATCAGCCACATGATCAGTGCATGATATCCACGTGATCAGTGCATGACAGCCACGTGATCAGTGCATGATAGCCACGTGATCAGTGCATGATCAGTCACGTGATCATGTGTGATCAGCCACGTGATCAGTGCATGATCAGCCACGTGATCAGTGCATGATCAATTACGTGATCAGTGCATGATCAGTCACGTGATCAGTACATGGTTGCTACGTGATCGTTGCATGATCAGCCACGTGATCAGTGCATGATAGCCACGTGATCAGTGCATGATCAGTCACGTGATCAGTGCATGATCAGTCACGTGATCAGTGCATGATCATTTACGTGATCAGTGCATGATCAGTCACGTGACCAGTATATGGTAGCTACGTGATCATGCATGATCAGCCACGTGATCAGTGCATGATAGCCACGTGATCAGTGCATGAGTTACGTGATCAGTGTATGATCAGCCACGTGATCAGTGCATGAGTCCATGTGATCAGTGCATGATATGTCACGTGACAGGTGTGTGATCAGCCACGTGATCAGTGCATGATCAGCCACGTGATCAGTGCATGATAGCCACGTGATCAGTGCATGATCAGTTACGTGATCAGTGCATGATCAGCCACGTGATCAGTGCATGATCAGTCACGTGATCAGTGTATGATCAGCCACGTGATCAGTGCATGATATCACGTGATCAGTGCATGACAGCCACGTGATCAGTGCATGATAGCCACGTGATCAGTGCATGATCAGTCACGTGATACATGTGTGATCAGCCACGTGATCAGTGCATGATGAGCCACGTGATCAGTGCAGGATCAATTACGTGATCAGTGCATGATCAGTCACGTGACCAGTACATGGTTGCTACGTGATCGTTGCATGATCAGCCACGTGAGCAGAGCATGATAGCCACGTGATCAGTGCATGATCAGTCACGTGATCAGTACATGATCAGTCACGTGAACAGTGCATGATCATTTACGTGATCTTTGCATGATCAGTCACGTGCAGTATATGGTTGCTACGTGATCATTCCATGACGAGCCACGTGAGCAGTGCATGATAGCCACGTGATGTGTGCATGAGTTACGTGAGCAGAGTATGATCAGCCACGTGATCAGTGCATGAGTGCCACGTGATCAGTGCATGATATGTCACGTGACAGGTGTGTGATCAGCCACGTGAACAGTGCATGTTCAGCCACGTGATCAGTGCATGATAGCCACGTGATCAGTGCATGATCAGTTACGTGAGCAGTGCATGATCAGCCACGTGATCAGTGCATGGTCAGACACGTGAACAGTGTATGATCAGCCACGTGATCAGTGCATGATATCCAAGTGATCAGTGCATGATCATCACGTGATCAGTGTATGATCAGCCACGTGAACAGTGCATGCTCAGTCACGTGATCTGGGCCTGCTGAGCTGCGTGATTACTGTCTGCTCATCTGCTTGACAATTGCCAGCTGAGCTGCACGATTCCTGCCTGTCATCTGCTTGACAATTGCCAGCTGTGCTGCATAATTCCTGCCTGCTCAGCTGCTTGATTATTGCCAGCTGAGCAGCATGATTCCTCACAGCTGAGTTCCATGATTATTGCCTGCTGACTGTTTGATTCGTGCCTACTCAGCTCTTTGTTTATTGCCTCCAGAGGCACATGATCAGTGTATGATAGCAAACATGATCAGCGCATGATCAGTCACATGATCAGTGCCATTAAGTCACGTGATCACTACATGATAGTCATGTGATCAGTCCATGCTCAGTCACGTATCAGTGCATGATCAGCCACGTGATCAGTGCATGATCTGTCACAAGATTAGTGTATGATCATCCGTGATCAGTGCATGGGCAGTCATGTGATCAGTGCATGATATAGACGTGATCAGTGCATGATCAGTCTCGTGATCAGTGCATGATAGCCACGTGATCAGCATGATCAGCCCTGATGGGTGTATGATCATTCACGTGACCTGTACATGGTAGCTACATGATCATTGCATGATCAGCCACGTGAGTAGTGCATGATAGCCACGTGATCACTGCATGATCAGTCACGTGATCAGTGCATGATCAGTCATGTGACCAGTACATGGTAGCTGCGTGATCATGGCATGATCAGCCACGTGAGCAGTGCATGATAGCCACGTGATCAGTGCATGATCAGACATGTGAGATCAGTGCATGATCAGTCACGTGATCAGTGCATGATCAGCCACGTGATCAGTGCATGATCAGTCACGTGATCAGTGTATGTCAGTCAGTGATCAGTGCATGATAGCCACGTGATCAGTGCATGATCAGTCACGTGATCAGTGCATGATCAGTTATGTGATCAGTGTATGATCAGCCGTGATCAGTGCATGATCAGCCACGTGATCAGTGCATGATCAATTACGTGATCAGTGCATGATCAGTCACGTGACCAGTGCATGATAGCTACGTGATCATTGCATGATCAGCCACGTGATCAGTGCATGATAGCCACGTGATCAGTGCATGATAGCCACGTGATCAGTGCATGATAGCCACGTGATCAGTGCATGATCAGTCATGTGTACGTGTGTGATCAGCCACGTGATCAGTGCATGATATCCACGTGATCAGTGCATGACAGCCACGTGATCAGTGCATGATAGCCACGTGATCAGTGCATGATCAGTCACGTGATCATGTGTGATCAGCCACGTGATCAGTGCATGATGAGCCACGTGATCAGTGCATGATCAATTACGTGATCAGTGCATGATCAGTCACGTGACCAGTGCATGGTTCACGTGATCGTTGCATGATCAGCCACGTGATCAGTGCATGATAGCCACGTGATCAGTGCATGATCAGTCACGTGATCAGTGCATGATCAGTCACGTGATCAGTGCATGATCATTTACGTGATCAGTGCATGATCAGTCACGTGACCAGTATATGGTTGCTACGTGATCATTGCATGACAGCCACGTGAGCAGTGCATGATAGCCACGTGATCAGTGCATGAGTTACGTGATCAGTGTATGATCAGCCACGTGATCAGTGCATGAGTTCCACGTGATCAGTGCATGATATGTCACGTGACAGTGTGTGATCAGCCACGTGATCAGTGCATGATCAGCCACGTGATCAGTGCATGATAGCCACGTGATCAGTGCATGATCAGTTACGTGATCAGTGCATGATCAGCCACGTGATCAGTGCATGGTCAGTCACGTGATCAGTGCATGATCAGCCACGTGATCAGTGCATGATATCCACGTGATCAGTGCATGATCATCACGTGATCAGTGCATGATCAGCCACGTGATCAGTGCATGATCAGTCACGTGACCAGTACATGGTAGCTGCGTGATCATGCATGATCAGCCACGTGAGCAGTGCATGATAGCCACGTGATCAGTGCATGATCAGACGTGATCAGTGCATGATCATCCACGTGATCATGCATGATCAGCCACGTGATCAGTGCATGATCAGTCACGTGATCAGTGCATGATCAGCCACGTGATCAGTGCATGATCAGCACGTGATCAGTGCATGATCAGCCACGTGATCAGTGCATGTATACGTGATCAGTGCATGATCAGTCACGTGATCAGTGCATGATCAGCCACGTGATCAGTGCATGATCAGCCATGATCAGTGTATGATCAGCCACGTGACAGTGCATGCTCAGTCACGTGATCAGGGCCTGCTGAGCTGCGTGATTACTGTCTGCTCATCTGCTTGACAATTGCCAGCTGAGCTGCACGATTCCTGCCTGTCATCTGCTTGACAATTGCCAGCTGTGCTGTAATTCCTGCCTGCTCAGCTGCTTGATTATTGCCAGCTGAGCAGCATGATTCCTCACACCTGAGTTCCATGATTATTGCCTGCTGACTGTTTGATTCGTGCCTACTCAGCTCTTTGTTTATTGCCTCCAGAGGCACATGATCAGTGTATGATAGCAAACATGATCAGTGCATGATCAGTCACATGATCAGTGCCATTAAGTCACGTGATCACTACATGATAGTCAGTCCATGCTCAGTCACGGTATCAGTGCATGATCAGCCACGTGATCAGTGCATGATCAGTCACGTGATCAGTGTATGATCATCCACGTGATCAGTGCATGGGCAGTCATGTGATCAGTGCATGATATAGACACGTGATCAGTGCATGATCAGTCACGTGATCAGTGCATGATAGCCACGTGATCAGTGCATGATCAGTCACCTGATGGGTGTATGATCATTCACGTGACACTGTAGTAGCTACATGATCATTGCATGATCAGCCACGTGAGTAGTGCATGATAGCCGTGATCAGTGCATGATCAGTCACGTGATCAGTGCATGATCAGTCATGTGACCAGTACATGGTAGCTGCGTGATCATGGCATGATCAGCCACGTGATCAGTGCATGATAGCCACGTGATCAGTGCATGATCAGTCACGTGATCAGTGCATGATCAGTCACGTGATCAGTGCATGATCAGCCACGTGATCAGTGCATGATCAGCCACGTGATCAGTGCATGATAGCCACGTGATCAGTGCATGATCAGTCACGTGATCAGTGCATGATCAGTACGTGATCAGTGCATGATCAGCCACGTGATCAGTGCATGATCAGCCACGTGATCAGTGCATGATCAGTGCGTGATCAGTGCATGATCAGTCACGTGATCAGTGCATGGTAGCTGCGTGATCATTGCATGATCAGCACGTGATCAGTGCATGATAGCCACGTGATCAGTGCATGATAGCCACGTGATCAGTGCATGATCAGTCATGTACGTGTGTGATCAGCCACGTGATCAGTGCATGATCCACGTGATCAGTGCATGACAGCCACGTGATCAGTGCATGATAGCCACGTGATCAGTGCATGATCAGTCACGTGATACATGTCAGCCACGTGATCAGTGCATGATGAGCCACGTGATCAGTGCAGGATCAATTACGTGATCAGTGCATGATCAGTCACGTGACCAGTACATGGTTGCTACGTGATCGTTGCATGATCAGCCACGTGAGCAGAGCATGATAGCCACGTGATCAGTGCATGATCAGTCACGTGATCAGTACATGATCAGTCACGTGAACAGTGCATGATCATTTACGTGATCTGTGCATGATCAGTCACGTGACCAGTATATGGTAGCTACGTGATCATTCCATGACGAGCCACGTGAGCAGTGCATGATAGCCACGTGATGTGCATGATTACGTGAGCAGAGTATGATCAGCCACGTGATCAGTGCATGAGTGCCACGTGATCAGTGCATGATATGTCACGTGACAGGTGTGTGATCAGCCACGTGAACAGTGCATGTTCAGCCACGTGATCAGTGCATGATCAGTTACGTGAGCAGTGTATGATCAGCCACGTGATCAGTGCATGGTCAGACACGTGAACAGTGTATGATCAGCCACGTGATCAGTGCATGATATCCAAGTGATCAGTGCATGATCATCACGTGATCAGTGTATGATCAGCCACGTGAACAGTGCATGCTCAGTCACGTGATCTGGGCCTGCTGAGCTGCGTGATTACTGTCTGCTCATCTGCTTGACAATTGCCAGCTGAGCTGCACGATTCCTGCCTGTCATCTGCTTGACAATTGCCAGCTGTGCTGCGTAATTCCTGCCTGCTCAGCTGCTTGATTATTGCCAGCTGAGCAGCATGATTCCTCACACCTGAGTTCCATGATTATTGCCTGCTGACTGTTTGATTCGTGCCTACTCAGCTCTTTGTTTATTGCCTCCAGAGGCACATGATCAGTGTATGATAGCAAACATGATCAGCGCATGATCAGTCACATGATCAGCGCCATTAAGTCACGTGATCACTACATGATAGTCATGTGATCAGTCCATGCTCAGTCACGTATCAGTGCATGATCAGCCACGTGATCAGTGCATGATCTGTCACATGATTAGTGTATGATCATCCACGTGATCAGTGCATGGGCAGTCATGTGATCAGTGCATGATATAGACGTGATCAGTGCATGATCAGTCACGTGATCAGTGCATGATAGCCACGTGATCAGTGCATGATCAGTCACCTGATGGGTGATCATGACCTGTACATGGTAGCTACATGATCATTGCATGATCAGCCACGTGAGTAGTGCATGATAGCCACGTGATCAGTGCATGATCAGTCACGTGATCAGTGCATGATCAGTCATGTGACCAGTACATGGTAGCTGCGTGATCATGCATGATCAGCCACGTGAGCAGTGCATGATAGCCACGTGATCAGTGCATGATCAGTCACGTGATCAGTGCATGATCAGTCACGTGATCAGTGCATGATCAGCCACGTGATCAGTGCATGATCAGTCACGTGATCATGTGCATGATCAGCCACGTGATCAGTGCATGATAGCCACGTGATCAGTGCATGATCAGTCACGTGATCAGTGCATGATCAGTCACGTGATCAGTGCATGATCAGCTACGTGATCAGTGCATGATCAGCCACGTGATCAGTGCATGATAGCCACGTGATCAGTGCATGATCAGTCACGTGATCAGTGCATGATCAGTCACGTGACAGTGCATGATCAGCCGTGATCAGTGCATGATCAGTCACGTGATAGTGTATGATAGCCACGTGATCAGTGCATGATCAGCCACGTGATCAGTGCATGATAGCCACGTGATCAGTGCATGAGTCATGAGCATGTATGATCAGCCACGTGATCAGTGCATGAGCCACGTGATCAGTGCATGATCATTCACGTGATCAGTGCATGATCAGCCACGTGATCAGTGCATGATCAGCCACGTGATCAGTGCATGATAGCCACGTGATCAGTGCATGATCAGCCACGTGATCAGTGCATGATCAGCCACGTGATCAGTGCATGATCAGACACGTGAACAGTGCATGATCAGTCACGTGATCAGTGCATGATATCCACGTGATCAGTGCATGATCAGTCACGTGATCAGTGCATGATCAGCCACGTGATCAGTGCATGATCAGTCACGTGATCAGTGTGCATGATCAGCCACGTGATCAGTGCATGATAGCCACGTGATCAGTGCATGATCAGTCACGTGATCAGTGCATGATGATCAGTCATGTGACCAGTACATGGTAGCTGCGTGATCATTGCATGATCAGCCACGTGAGCAGTGCATGATAGCCACGTGATCAGTGCATGATCAGTCACGTGATCAGTGCATGATCAGTCACGTGATCAGTGCATGATCAGTCCGTGATCAGTGCATGATCAGGCACGTGATCAGTGCATGATCAGCCAAGTGATCAGTGCATGATAGCCACGTGATCAGTGCATGATCAGCCACGTGATCAGTGCATGATCAGTTACGTGATCAGTGTATGATCAGCCACGTGATCAGTGCATGATCAGCCACGTGATCAGTGCATGATCAGTCACGTGATCAGTGCATGATCAGTCACGTGATCAGTGCATGATAGCTACGTGATCAGTGCATGATCAGCCACGTGATCAGTGCATGATAGCCACGTGATCAGTGCATGATAGCCACGTGATCAGTGCATGATCAGTCATGTGATACGTGTGTGATCAGCCACGTGATCAGTGCATGATATCCACGTGATCAGTGCATGACAGCCACGTGATCAGTGCATGATAGCCACGTGATCAGTGCATGATCAGTCACGTGATACATGTGTGATCAGCCACGTGATCAGTGCATGATGAGCCACGTGATCAGTGCAGGATCAATTACGTGATCAGTGCATGATCAGTCACGTGACCAGTACATGGTTGCTACGTGATCGTTGCATGATCAGCCACGTGAGCAGAGCATGATAGCCACGTGATCAGTGCATGATCAGTCACGTGATCAGTACATGATCAGTCACGTGAACAGTGCATGATCATTTACGTGATCTGTGCATGATCAGTCACGTGACCAGTATATGGTTGCTACGTGATCATTCCATGACGAGCCACGTGAGCAGTGCATGATAGCCACGTGATGTGTGCATGAGTTACGTGAGCAGAGTATGATCAGCCACGTGATCAGTGCATGAGTGCCACGTGATCAGTGCATGATATGTCACGTGACAGGTGTGTGATCAGCCACGTGAACAGTGCATGTTCAGCCACGTGATCAGTGCATGATAGCCACGTGATCAGTGCATGATCAGTTACGTGAGCAGTGTATGATCAGCCACGTGATCAGTGCATGGTCAGACACGTGAACAGTGTATGATCAGCCACGTGATCAGTGCATGATATCCAAGTGATCAGTGCATGATCATCACGTGATCAGTGTATGATCAGCCACGTGAACAGTGCATGCTCAGTCACGTGATCTGGGCCTGCTGAGCTGCGTGATTACTGTCTGCTCATCTGCTTGACAATTGCCAGCTGAGCTGCACGATTCCTGCCTGTCATCTGCTTGACAATTGCCAGCTGTGCTGCGTAATTCCTGCCTGCTCAGCTGCTTGATTATTGCCAGCTGAGCAGCATGATTCCTCACAGCTGAGTTCCATGATTATTGCCTGCTGACTGTTTGATTCGTGCCTACTCAGCTCTTTGTTTATTGCCTCCAGAGGCACATGATCAGTGTATGATAGCAAACATGATCAGCGCATGATCAGTCACATGATCAGCGCCATTAAGTCACGTGATCACTACATGATAGTCATGTGATCAGTCCATGCTCAGTCACGGTATCAGTGCATGATCAGCCACGTGATCAGTGCATGATCTGTCACATGATTAGTGTATGATCATCCACGTGATCAGTGCATGGGCAGTCATGTGATCAGTGCATGATATAGACGTGATCAGTGCATGATCAGTCACGTGATCAGTGCATGATAGCCACGTGATCAGTGCATGATCAGTCACCTGATGGGTGTATGATCATTCACGTGACCTGTACATGGTAGCTACATGATCATTGCATGATCAGCCACGTGAGTAGTGCATGATAGCCACGTGATCACTGCATGATCAGTCACGTGATCAGTGCATGATCAGTCATGTGACCAGTACATGGTAGCTGCGTGATCATGGCATGATCAGCCACGTGATCAGTGCATGATAGCCACGTGATCAGTGCATGATCAGTCACGTGATCAGTGCATGATCAGTCACGTGCAGTGCATGATCAGCCACGTGATCAGTGCATGATCAGCCACGTGATCAGTGCATGATCAGTCACGTGATCAGTGCATGATCAGTCACGTGATCAGTGCATGATCAGCCACGTGATCAGTGCATGATCAGCCACGTGATCAGTGCATGATCAGTCACGTGATCAGTGCATGATCAGTCACGTGATCAGTGCATGATCAGCCACGTGATCAGTGCATGATCAGCCACGTGATCAGTGCATGATCAGTCACGTGATCAGTGCATGATCAGTCACGTGATCAGTGCATGATAGCCACGTGATCAGTGCATGATCAGCCACGTGATCAGTGCATGATCAGCCACGTGATCAGTGCATGATCAGCCACGTGATCAGTGCATGATCAGTCACGTGATCAGTGTGATCAGCCACGTGATCAGTGCATGATAGCCACGTGATCAGTGCATGATCAGCCACGTGATCAGTGCATGATCAGCCACGTGATCAGTGCATGATCAGCCACGTGATCAGTGCATGATAGCCACGTGATCAGTGCATGATCAGCCACGTGATCAGTGCATGATCAGTCACGTGATCAGTGCATGATCAGCCACGTGATCAGTGCATGATGAGCCACGTGATCAGTGCATGATCAATTACGTGATCAGTGCATGATCAGTCACGTGACCAGTGCATGATTGCCACGTGAGCAGTGCATGATAGCCACGTGATCAGTGCATGATCAGTCACGTGATCAGTACATGATCAGTCACGTGAACAGTGCATGATCATTTACGTGATCAGTGCATGATCAGTCACGTGACCAGTATATGGTTGCTACGTGATCATTCCATGACGAGCCACGTGAGCAGTGCATGATAGCCACGTGATGTGTGCATGAGTTACGTGAGCAGAGTATGATCAGCCACGTGATCAGTGCATGAGTGCCACGTGATCAGTGCATGATATGTCACGTGACAGGTGTGTGATCAGCCACGTGAACAGTGCATGTTCAGCCACGTGATCAGTGCATGATAGCCACGTGATCAGTGCATGATCAGTTACGTGAGCAGTGTATGATCAGCCACGTGATCAGTGCATGGTCAGACACGTGAACAGTGTATGATCAGCCACGTGATCAGTGCATGATATCCAAGTGATCAGTGCATGATCATCACGTGATCAGTGTATGATCAGCCACGTGAACAGTGCATGCTCAGTCACGTGATCTGGGCCTGCTGAGCTGCGTGATTACTGTCTGCTCATCTGCTTGACAATTGCCAGCTGAGCTGCACGATTCCTGCCTGTCATCTGCTTGACAATTGCCAGCTGTGCTGCGTAATTCCTGCCTGCTCAGCTGCTTGATTATTGCCAGCTGAGCAGCATGATTCCTCACACCTGAGTTCCATGATTATTGCCTGCTGACTGTTTGATTCGTGCCTACTCAGCTCTTTGTTTATTGCCTCCAGAGGCACATGATCAGTGTATGATAGCAAACATGATCAGCGCATGATCAGTCACATGATCAGCGCCATTAAGTCACGTGATCACTACATGATAGTCATGTGATCAGTCCATGCTCAGTCACGGTATCAGTGCATGATCAGCCACGTGATCAGTGCATGATCTGTCACATGATTAGTGTATGATCATCCACGTGATCAGTGCATGGGCAGTCATGTGATCAGTGCATGATATAGACGTGATCAGTGCATGATCAGTCTCGTGATCAGTGCATGATAGCCACGTGATCAGTGCATGATCAGTCACCTGATGGGTGTATGATCATTCACGTGACCAGTACATGGTAGCTACATGATCATTGCATGATCAGCCACGTGAGTAGTGCATGATAGCCACGTGATCAGTGCATGATCAGTCACGTGATCAGTGCATGATCAGTCATGTGACCAGTACATGGTAGCTGCGTGATCATGCATGATCAGCCACGTGAGCAGTGCATGATAGCCACGTGATCAGTGCATGATCAGACACGTGATCAGTGCATGATCAGTCACGTGATCAGTGCATGATCAGCCACGTGATCAGTGCATGATCAGGCACGTGATCAGTGTATGTCCAGCCACGTGATCAGTGCATGATAGCCACGTGATCAGTGCATGATCAGTCACGTGATCAGTGCATGATCAGTTATGTGATCAGTGTATGATCAGCCACGTGATCAGTGCATGATCAGCCACGTGATCAGTGCATGATCAATTACGTGATCAGTGCATGATCAGTCACGTGACCAGTACATGGTAGCTACGTGATCATTGCATGATCAGCCACGTGATCAGTGCATGATAGCCACGTGATCAGTGCATGATAGCCACGTGATCAGTGCATGATCAGTCATGTGATAGTGTGTGATCAGCCACGTGATCAGTGCATGATCAGCCACGTGATCAGTGCATGATCAGCCACGTGATCAGTGCATGATCAGCCACGTGATCAGTGCATGATCAGTCACGTGATCAGTGCATGATCAGCCACGTGATCAGTGCATGATCAGCCACGTGATCAGTGCATGATCAGCCACGTGATCAGTGCATGATCAGTCCACGTGATCAGTGCATGATCAGCCACGTGATCAGTGCATGATCAGTCACGTGATCAGTGCATGATCAGCCACGTGATCAGTGCATGATAGCCACGTGATCAGTGCATGATCAGTCACGTGATCAGTGCATGATCAGTCACGTGATCAGTGCATGATCAGCCACGTGATCAGTGCATGATCAGCCACGTGATCAGTGCATGATCACACGTGATCAGTGCATGATCAGTCACGTGATCAGTGCATGATAGCTACGTGATCAGTGCATGATCAGCCACGTGATCAGTGCATGATAGCCACGTGATCAGTGCATGATAGCCACGTGATCAGTGCATGATCAGTCACGTGATCGTGCATGATCAGCCACGTGATCAGTGCATGATCAGCCACGTGATCAGTGTGATCAGCCACGTGATCAGTGCATGATCAGCCACGTGATCAGTGCATGATCAGTTACGTGATCAGTGCATGATCAGTCACGTGATCAGTACATGGTAGCCACGTGATCGTGCATGATCAGCCACGTGAGCAGTGCATGATAGCCACGTGATCAGTGCATGATCAGTCACGTGATCAGTGCATGATCAGTCACGTGATCAGTGCATGATCATTCGTGATCAGTGCATGATCAGTCACGTGACAGTATATGGTAGCCTCGTGATCATTGCATGATCCACGTGATCAGTGCATGATAGCCACGTGATCAGTGCATGAGTTACGTGAGCAGTGTATGATCAGCCACGTGATCAGTGCATGAGTGCCACGTGATCAGTGCATGATATGATCACGTGATCAGTGCATGATCAGCCACGTGATCAGTGCATGATCAGCCACGTGATCAGTGCATGATCAGCCACGTGATCAGTGCATGCTCAGTCACGTGATCAGGGCCTGCTGAGCTGCGTGATTACTGTCTGCTCATCTGCTTGACAATTGCCAGCTGAGCTGCACGATTCCTGCCTGTCATCTGCTTGACAATTGCCAGCTGTGCTGCGTAATTCCTGCCTGCTCAGCTGCTTGATTATTGCCAGCTGAGCAGCATGATTCCTCACACCTGAGTTCCATGATTATTGCCTGCTGACTGTTTGATTCGTGCCTACTCAGCTCTTTGTTTATTGCCTCCAGAGGCACATGATCAGTGTATGATAGCAAACATGATCAGCGCATGATCAGTCACATGATCAGCGCCATTAAGTCACGTGATCACTACATGATAGTCATGTGATCAGTCCATGCTCAGTCGCGGTATCAGTGCATGATCAGCCACGTGATCAGTGCATGATCTGTCACAAGATTAGTGTATGATCATCCACGTGATCAGTGCATGGGCAGTCATGTGATCAGTGCATGATATAGGCGTGAACAGTGCATGATCAGTCACGTGATCAGTGCATGATAGCCACGTGATCAGTGCATGATCAGTCACCTGATGGGTGTATGATCATTCACGTGACCTGTACATGGTAGCTACATGATCATTGCATGATCAGCCACGTGAGTAGTTCATGATAGCCACGTGATCAGTGCATGATCAGTCACGTGATCAGTGCATGATCAGTCATGTGACCAGTACATGGTAGCTGCGTGATCATGCATGATCAGCCACGTGATCAGTGCATGATAGCCACGTGATCAGTGCATGATCAGTCACGTGATCAGTGCATGATCAGTCACGTGATCAGTGCATGATCAGCCACGTGATCAGTGCATGACCACGTGATCAGTGCATGATCAGCCACGTGATCAGTGCATGATAGCCACGTGATCAGTGCATGATCAGTCACGTGATCAGTGCATGATCAGTTACGTGATCAGTGCATGATCAGCCACGTGATCAGTGCATGATCAGTCATGATCGTGTGTGATCAGCCACGTGATCAGTGCATGATATCCACGTGATCAGTGCATGACAGCCGCGTGATCAGTGCATGATAGCCACGTGATCAGTGCATGATCAGTCACGTGATACATGTGATCAGCCACGTGATCAGTGCATGATGAGCCACGTGATCAGTGCAGGATCAATTACGTGATCAGTGCATGATCAGTCACGTGACCAGTACATGGTTGCTACGTGATCGTTGCATGATCAGCCACGTGAGCAGAGCATGATAGCCACGTGATCAGTGCATGATCAGTCACGTGATCAGTACATGATCAGTCACGTGAACAGTGCATGATCATTTACGTGATCTTTGCATGATCAGTCACGTGACCAGTATATGGTTGCTACGTGATCATTCCATGACGCCACGTGAGCAGTGCATGATAGCCACGTGATGTGTGCATGAGTTACGTGAGCAGAGTATGATCAGCCACGTGATCAGTGCATGAGTGCCACGTGATCAGTGCATGATATGTCACGTGACAGGTGTGTGATCAGCCACGTGAACAGTGCATGTTCAGCCACGTGATCAGTGCATGATAGCCACGTGATCAGTGCATGATCAGTTACGTGAGCAGTGTATGATCAGCCACGTGATCAGTGCATGGTCAGACACGTGAACAGTGTATGATCAGCCACGTGATCAGTGCATGATATCCAAGTGATCAGTGCATGATCATCACGTGATCAGTGTATGATCAGCCACGTGAACAGTGCATGCTCAGTCACGTGATCTGGGCCTGCTGAGCTGCGTGATTACTGTCTGCTCATCTGCTTGACAATTGCCAGCTGAGCTGCACGATTCCTGCCTGTCATCTGCTTGACAATTGCCAGCTGTGCTGCGTAATTCCTGCCTGCTCAGCTGCTTGATTATTGCCAGCTGAGCAGCATGATTCCTCACACCTGAGTTCCATGATTATTGCCTGCTGACTGTTTGATTCGTGCCTACTCAGCTCTTTGTTTATTGCCTCCAGAGGCACATGATCAGTGTATGATAGCAAACATGATCAGCGCATGATCAGTCACATGATCAGCGCCATTAAGTCACGTGATCACTACATGATAGTCATGTGATCAGTCCATGCTCAGTCACGGTATCAGTGCATGATCAGCCACGTGATCAGTGCATGATCTGTCACATGATTAGTGTATGATCATCCACGTGATCAGTGCATGGGCAGTCATGTGATCAGTGCATGATATAGACGTGATCAGTGCATGATCAGTCTCGTGATCAGTGCATGATAGCCACGTGATCAGTGCATGATCAGTCACCTGATGGGTGTATGATCATTCACGTGACCTGTACATGGTAGCTACATGATCATTGCATGATCAGCCACGTGAGTAGTGCATGATAGCCACGTGATCACTGCATGATCAGTCACGTGATCAGTGCATGATCAGTCATGTGACCAGTACATGGTAGCTGCGTGATCATGCATGATCAGCCACGTGAGCAGTGCATGATAGCCACGTGATCAGTGCATGATCAGTCACGTGATCAGTGCATGATCAGTCACGTGATCAGTGCATGATCAGCCACGTGATCAGTGCATGATAGCCACGTGATCAGTGCATGATCAGTCACGTGATCAGTGCATGATCAGTTACGTGATCAGTGCATGATCAGCCACGTGATCAGTGCATGATCAGTTACGTGATCAGTGCATGATCAGTCCGTGATCAGTGCATGCAGCCACGTGATCAGTGCATGATCAGGCACGTGATCAGTGCATGATAGCCACGTGATCAGTGCATGATAGCCACGTGATCAGTGCATGATCAGTCACGTGATCAGTGCATGATCAGTCACGTGATCAGTGCATGATCAGCCACGTGATCAGTGCATGATCAGCCACGTGATCAGTGCATGATCAATTACGTGATCAGTGCATGATCAGTTACGTGATCAGTGCATGATAGCACGTGATCAGTGCATGATCAGCCACGTGATCAGTGCATGATAGCCACGTGATCAGTGCATGATAGCCACGTGATCAGTGCATGATCAGTCACGTGATGCGTGTGTGATCAGCCACGTGATCAGTGCATGATATCCACGTGATCAGTGCATGACAGCCACGTGATCAGTGCATGAGCCACGTGATCAGTGCATGATCAGTCACGTGATACATGTGTGATCAGCCACGTGATCAGTGCATGATGAGCCACGTGATCAGTGCATGATCAATTACGTGATCAGTGCATGATCAGTCACGTGACCAGTACATGGTTGCTACGTGATCGTGCATGATCAGCCACGTGAGCAGTGCATGATAGCCACGTGATCAGTGCATGATCAGTCACGTGATCAGTGCATGATCAGTCACGTGAACAGTGCATGATCATTTACGTGATCAGTGCATGATCAGTCACGTGACCAGTATATGGTTGCTACGTGATCATTCCATGACGCCACGTGAGCAGTGCATGATAGCCGCGTGATGTGTGCATGAGTTACGTGAGCAGAGTATGATCAGCCACGTGATCAGTGCATGAGTGCCACGTGATCAGTGCATGATATGTCACGTGACAGGTGTGTGATCAGCCACGTGATCAGTGCATGTTCAGCCACGTGATCAGTGCATGATAGCCACGTGATCAGTGCATGATCAGTTACGTGAGCAGTGTATGATCAGCCACGTGATCAGTGCATGGTCAGACACGTGATCAGTGTATGATCAGCCACGTGATCAGTGCATGATATCCAAGTGATCAGTGCATGATCATCACGTGATCAGTGTATGATCAGCCACGTGAACAGTGCATGCTCAGTCACGTGATCTGGGCCTGCTGAGCTGCGTGATTACTGTCTGCTCATCTGCTTGACAATTGCCAGCTGAGCTGCACGATTCCTGCCTGCTCAGCTGCTTGATTATTGCCAGCTGAGCAGCATGATTCCTCACACCTGAGTTCCATGATTATTGCCTGCTGACTGTTTGATTCGTGCCTACTCAGCTCTTTGTTTATTGCCTCCAGAGGCACATGATCAGTGTATGATAGCAAACATGATCAGCGCATGATCAGTCACATGATCAGCGCCATTAAGTCACGTGATCACTACATGATAGTCATGTGATCAGTCCATGCTCAGTCACGGTATCAGTGCATGATCAGCCACGTGATCAGTGCATGATCTGTCACAAGATCAGTGTATGATCATCCACGTGATCAGTGCATGGGCAGTCATGTGATCAGTGCATGATATAGACGTGATCAGTGCATGATCAGTCACGTGATCAGTGCATGATAGCCACGTGATCAGTGCATGATCAGTCACCTGATGGGTGTATGATCATTCACGTGACCAGTACATGGTAGCTACATGATCATTGCATGATCAGCCACGTGAGTAGTGCATGATAGCCACGTGATCAGTGCATGATCAGTCACGTGATCAGTGCATGATCAGTCATGTGACCAGTACATGGTAGCTGCGTGATCATGCATGATCAGCCACGTGATCAGTGCATGATAGCCACGTGATCAGTGCATGATCACACGTGATCAGTGCATGATCAGTCACGTGATCAGTGCATGATCAGCCACGTGATCAGTGCATGATCAGGCACGTGATCAGTGTATGTCAGCCACGTGATCAGTGCATGATAGCCACGTGATCAGTGCATGATCAGTCACGTGATCAGTGCATGATCAGTTACGTGATCAGTGTATGATCAGCCACGTGATCAGTGCATGATCAGCCACGTGATCAGTGCATGATCAATTGCGTGATCAGTGCATGATCAGTCACGTGACCAGTGCATGATAGCTGCGTGATCAGTGCATGATCAGCCACGTGATCAGTGCATGATAGCCACGTGATCAGTGCATGATCAGCCACGTGATCAGTGCATGATCAGTCACGTGATAGTGCATGATCAGCCACGTGATCAGTGCATGATATCCACGTGATCAGTGCATGATCAGCCACGTGATCAGTGCATGATAGTCGCGTGATCAGTGCATGATCAGTCACGTGCATGTGTGATCAGCCACGTGATCAGTGCATGATCAGCCACGTGATCAGTGCATGATCAGTTACGTGATCAGTGCATGATCAGTCACGTGACCAGTACATGGTAGCTACGTGATCAGTGCATGATCAGCCACGTGATCAGTGCATGATAGCCACGTGATCAGTGCATGATCAGCCACGTGATCAGTGCATGATATCCACGTGATCAGTGCATGATCAGCCACGTGATCAGTGCATGATAGCCACGTGATCAGTGCATGATCAGTCACGTGATACATGTGTGATCAGCCACGTGATCAGTGCATGATGAGCCACGTGATCAGTGCATGATCAATTACGTGATCAGTGCATGATCAGTCACGTGACCAGTACATGGTTGCTACGTGATCGTTGCATGATCAGCCACGTGAGCAGTGCATGATAGCCACGTGATCAGTGCATGATCAGTCACGTGATCAGTACATGATCAGTCACGTGAACAGTGCATGATCATTTACGTGATCAGTGCATGATCAGTCACGTGACCAGTATATGGTAGCTACGTGATCATTCCATGACAGCCACGTGAGCAGTGCATGATAGCCACGTGATGTGCATGAGTTCGTGAGCAGAGTATGATCAGCCACGTGATCAGTGCATGAGTGCCACGTGATCAGTGCATGATATGTCACGTGACAGGTGTGTGATCAGCCACGTGAACAGTGCATGTTCAGCCACGTGATCAGTGCATGATAGCCACGTGATCAGTGCATGATCAGTTACGTGAGCAGTGTATGATCAGCCACGTGATCAGTGCATGGTCAGACACGTGAACAGTGTATGATCAGCCACGTGATCAGTGCATGATATCCAAGTGATCAGTGCATGATCATCACGTGATCAGTGTATGATCAGCCACGTGAACAGTGCATGCTCAGTCACGTGATCTGGGCCTGCTGAGCTGCGTGATTACTGTCTGCTCATCTGCTTGACAATTGCCAGCTGAGCTGCACGATTCCTGCCTGTCATCTGCTTGACAATTGCCAGCTGTGCTGCGTAATTCCTGCCTGCTCAGCTGCTTGATTATTGCCAGCTGAGCAGCATGATTCCTCACACCTGAGTTCCATGATTATTGCCTGCTGACTGTTTGATTCGTGCCTACTCAGCTCTTTGTTTATTGCCTCCAGAGGCACATGATCAGTGTATGATAGCAAACATGATCAGCGCATGATCAGTCACATGATCAGCGCCATTAAGTCACGTGATCACTACATGATAGTCATGTGATCAGTCCATGCTCAGTCACGGTATCAGTGCATGATCAGCCACGTGATCAGTGCATGATCTGTCACATGATTAGTGTATGATCATCCACGTGATCAGTGCATGGGCAGTCATGTGATCAGTGCATGATATAGGCGTGAACAGTGCATGATCAGTCTCGTGATCAGTGCATGATAGCCACGTGATCAGTGCATGATCAGTCACCTGATGGGTGTATGATCATTCACGTGACCTGTACATGGTAGCTACATGATCATTGCATGATCAGCCACGTGAGTAGTGCATGATAGCCACGTGATCACTGCATGATCAGTCACGTGATCAGTGCATGATCAGTCATGTGACCAGTACATGGTAGCTGCGTGATCATGGCATGATCAGCCACGTGATCAGTGCATGATAGCCACGTGATCAGTGCATGATCAGTCACGTGATCAGTGCATGATCAGGCACGTGATCAGTGCATGATCAGCCACGTGATCAGTGCATGATAGCCACGTGATCAGTGCATGATCAGTCACGTGATCAGTGCATGATCAGTCACGTGATCAGTGCATGATCAGCCACGTGATCAGTGCATGATCAGCCACGTGATCAGTGCATGATCAGTTACGTGATCGGTGCATGATCAGTCGCGTGACCAGTACATGGTAGCTACGTGATCATTGCATGATCAGCCACGTGATCAGTGCATGATAGCCACGTGATCAGTGCATGATAGCCACGTGATCAGTGCATGATCAGTCATGTGATACGTGTGATCAGCCACGTGATCAGTGCATGATATCCACGTGATCAGTGCATGACAGCCACGTGATCAGTGCATGAGAGCCACGTGATCAGTGCATGATCAGTCACGTGATACATGTGTGATCAGCCACGTGATCAGTGCATGATGAGCCACGTGATCAGTGCAGGATCAATTCGCGTGATCAGTGCATGATCAGTCACGTGACCAGTACATGGTTGCTACGTGATCGTTGCATGATCAGCCACGTGAGCAGTGCATGATAGCCACGTGATCAGTGCATGATCAGTCACGTGATCAGTACATGATCAGTCACGTGAACAGTGCATGATCATTCACGTGATCTTTGCATGATCAGTCACGTGACCAGTATATGGTTGCTACGTGATCATTCCATGACGAGCCACGTGAGCAGTGCATGATAGCGTGATGTGTGCATGAGTTACGTGAGCAGAGTATGATCAGCCACGTGATCAGTGCATGAGTGCCACGTGATCAGTGCATGATATGTCACGTGACAGGTGTGTGATCAGCCACGTGAACAGTGCATGTTCAGCCACGTGATCAGTGCATGATAGCCACGTGATCAGTGCATGATCAGTTACGTGAGCAGTGTATGATCAGCCACGTGATCAGTGCATGGTCAGACACGTGAACAGTGTATGATCAGCCACGTGATCAGTGCATGATATCCAAGTGATCAGTGCATGATCATCACGTGATCAGTGTATGATCAGCCACGTGAACAGTGCATGCTCAGTCACGTGATCTGGGCCTGCTGAGCTGCGTGATTACTGTCTGCTCATCTGCTTGACAATTGCCAGCTGAGCTGCACGATTCCTGCCTGTCATCTGCTTGACAATTGCCAGCTGTGCTGCGTAATTCCTGCCTGCTCAGCTGCTTGATTATTGCCAGCTGAGCAGCATGATTCCTCACACCTGAGTTCCATGATTATTGCCTGCTGACTGTTTGATTCGTGCCTACTCAGCTCTTTGTTTATTGCCTCCAGAGGCACATGATCAGTGTATGATAGCAAACATGATCAGCGCATGATCAGTCACATGATCAGCGCCATTAAGTCACGTGATCACTACATGATAGTCATGTGATCAGTCCATGCTCAGTCACGGTATCAGTGCATGATCAGCCACGTGATCAGTGCATGATCTGTCACATGATTAGTGTATGATCATCCACGTGATCAGTGCATGGGCAGTCATGTGATCAGTGCATGATATAGGCGTGAACAGTGCATGATCAGTCTCGTGATCAGTGCATGATAGCCACGTGATCAGTGCATGATCAGTCACCTGATGGGTGTATGATCATTCACGTGACCTGTACATGGTAGCTACATGATCATTGCATGATCAGCCACGTGAGTAGTTCATGATAGCCACGTGATCTGCATGATCAGTCACGTGATCAGTGCATGATCAGTCATGTGACCAGTACATGGTAGCTGCGTGATCATGGCATGATCAGCCACGTGAGCAGTGCATGATAGCCACGTGATCAGTGCATGATCAGTCACGTGATCAGTGCATGATCAGTCACGTGATCAGTGCATGATCAGCCACGTGATCAGTGCATGATCAGTCACGTGATCAGTGCATGATCAGCCACGTGATCAGTGCATGATCAGCCACGTGATCAGTGCATGATCAGCCACGTGATCAGTGCATGATAGCCACGTGATCAGTGCATGATCAGTCACGTGATCAGTGCATGATCAGTTACGTGATCAGTGCATGATCAGCCACGTGATCAGTGCATGATCAGCCACGTGATCAGTGCATGATCAATTACGTGATCAGTGCATGATCAGCCACGTGATCAGTGCATGATAGCCACGTGATCATGCATGATCAGCCACGTGATCAGTGCATGATAGCCACGTGATCAGTGCATGATCAGCCACGTGATCAGTGCATGATATCCACGTGATCAGTGCATGACAGCCACGTGATCAGTGCATGAGAGCCGCGGGATCAGTGCATGATCAGTCACGTGATACATGTGTGATCAGCCACGTGATCAGTGCATGATGAGCCACGTGATCAGTGCATGATCAATTACGTGATCAGTGCATGATCAGTCACGTGACCAGTACATGGTTGCTACGTGATCGTTGCATGATCAGCCACGTGAGCAGTGCATGATAGCCACGTGATCAGTGCATGATCAGTCACGTGATCAGTACATGATCAGTCACGTGAACAGTGCATGATCATTTCGTGATCTTTGCATGATCAGTCACGTACCAGTATATGGTTGCTACGTGATCATTCCATGACGAGCCACGTGAGCAGTGCATGATAGCCGCGTGATGTGTGCATGAGTTACGTGAGCAGAGTATGATCAGCCACGTGATCAGTGCATGAGTGCCACGTGATCAGTGCATGATATGTCACGTGACAGGTGTGTGATCAGCCACGTGAACAGTGCATGTTCAGCCACGTGATCAGTGCATGATAGCCACGTGATCAGTGCATGATCAGTTACGTGAGCAGTGTATGATCAGCCACGTGATCAGTGCATGGTCAGACACGTGAACAGTGTATGATCAGCCACGTGATCAGTGCATGATATCAAGTGATCAGTGCATGATCATCACGTGATCAGTGTATGATCAGCCACGTGAACAGTGCATGCTCAGTCACGTGATCTGGGCCTGCTGAGCTGCGTGATTACTGTCTGCTCATCTGCTTGACAATTGCCAGCTGAGCTGCACGATTCCTGCCTGCTCAGCTGCTTGATTATTGCCAGCTGAGCAGCATGATTCCTCACACCTGAGTTCCATGATTATTGCCTGCTGACTGTTTGATTCGTGCCTACTCAGCTCTTTGTTTATTGCCTCCAGAGGCACATGATCAGTGTATGATAGCAAACATGATCAGCGCATGATCAGTCACATGATCAGCGCCATTAAGTCACGTGATCACTACATGATAGTCATGTGATCAGTCCATGCTCAGTCACGGTATCAGTGCATGATCAGCCACGTGATCAGTGCATGATCTGTCACAAGATTAGTGTGATCATCCACGTGATCAGTGCATGGGCAGTCATGTGATCAGTGCATGATATAGACGTGATCAGTGCATGATCAGTCTCGTGATCAGTGCATGATAGCCACGTGATCAGTGCATGATCAGTCACCTGATGGGTGTATGATCATTCACGTGACCTGTACATGGTAGCTACATGATCATTGCATGATCAGCCACGTGAGTAGTGCATGATAGCCACGTGATCAGTGCATGATCAGTCACGTGATCAGTGCATGATCAGTCATGTGACCAGTACATGGTAGCTGCGTGATCATGGCATGATCAGCCACGTGAGCAGTGCATGATAGCCACGTGATCAGTGCATGATCAGACACGTGATCAGTGCATGATCAGTCACGTGATCAGTGCATGATCAGCCACGTGATCAGTGCATGATCAGGCACGTGATCAGTGCATGATCAGCCACGTGATCAGTGCATGAGCAGTCACGTGATCAGTGCATGATAGTCACGTGATCAGTGCATGATCAGCCACGTGATCAGTGCATGATCAGCCACGTGATCAGTGCATGATCAGCCACGTGATCAGTGCATGATCAGTCACGTGATCATGTGATAGCCACGTGATCAGTGCATGATCAGCCACGTGATCAGTGCATGATAGCCATGATCAGTGCATGATCAGTCACGTGATCAGTGCATGATCAGTCATGTGTCAGTCATGATAGCACGTGATCAGTGCATGATCAGCCACGTGATCAGTGCATGATAGCCACGTGATCAGTGCATGATCAGTCCGTGAGATCAGTGCATGATCAGCCACGTGATCAGTGCATGATCAGCCACGTGATCAGTGCATGATCAGTCACGTGATCAGTGCATGATCAGCCACGTGATCAGTGCATGATCAGTCACGTGATCAGTGCATGATCAGCCACGTGATCAGTGCATGATAGCCACGTGATCAGTGCATGATCAGTCACGTGATCAGTGCATGATCAGTTACGTGATCAGTGCATGATCAGCCACGTGATCAGTGCATGATCAATCGCGTGATCAGTGCATGATCAGTTGCGTGATCAGTGCATGATCAGTCGCGTGACCAGTACATGGTAGCTAGTGATCATTGCATGATCAGCCACGTGATCAGTGCATGATAGCCACGTGATCAGTGCATGATCAGTCATGTGATCATCAGCCACGTGATCAGTGCATGATATCCACGTGATCAGTGCATGACAGCCACGTGATCAGTGCATGATAGCCACGTGATCAGTGCATGATCAGTCACGTGATCATGTGTGATCAGCCACGATCAGTGCATGATGAGCCACGTGATCAGTGCATCAATTCGTGATCAGTGCATGATCAGTGACCAGTACATGGTTGCTACGTGATCGTTGCATGATCAGCCACGTGAGCAGAGCATGATAGCCACGTGATCAGTGCATGATCAGTCACGTGATCAGTACATGATCAGTCACGTGAACAGTGCATGATCATTTGCGTGATCTTTGCATGATCAGTCACGTTACCAGTATATGGTTGCTCGTGATCATTCCATGACGAGCCACGTGAGCAGTGCATGATAGCCACGTGATGTGTGCATGAGTTACGTGAGCAGAGTATGATCAGCCACGTGATCAGTGCATGAGTGCCACGTGATCAGTGCATGATATGTCACGTGACAGGTGTGTGATCAGCCACGTGAACAGTGCATGTTCAGCCACGTGATCAGTGCATGATCCACGTGATCAGTGCATGATCAGTTACGTGAGCAGTGTATGATCAGCCACGTGATCAGTGCATGGTCAGACGCGTGAACAGTGTATGATCAGCCACGTGATCAGTGCATGATATCCAAGTGATCAGTGCATGATCATCACGTGATCAGTGTATGATCAGCCACGTGAACAGTGCATGCTCAGTCACGTGATCAGGGCCTGCTGAGCTGCGTGATTACTGTCTGCTCATCTGCTTGACAATTGCCAGCTGAGCTGCACGATTCCTGCCTGTCATCTGCTTGACAATTGCCAGCTGTGCTGCGTAATTCCTGCCTGCTCAGCTGCTTGATTATTGCCAGCTGAGCAGCATGATTCCTCACACCTGAGTTCCATGATTATTGCCTGCTGACTGTTTGATTCGTGCCTACTCAGCTCTTTGTTTATTGCCTCCAGAGGCACATGATCAGTGTATGATAGCAAACATGATCAGCGCATGATCAGTCACATGATCAGCGCCATTAAGTCACGTGATCACTACATGATAGTCATGTGATCAGTCCATGCTCAGTCACGGTATCAGTGCATGATCAGCCACGTGATCAGTGCATGATCTGTCACAAGATTAGTGTATGATCATCCACGTGATCAGTGCAGGGCAGTCATGTGATCAGTGCATGATATAGACGTGAACAGTGCATGATCAGTCTCGTGATCAGTGCATGATAGCCACGTGATCAGTGCATGATCAGTCACCTGATGGGTGTATGATCATTCACGTGACCTGTACATGGTAGCTACATGATCATTGCATGATCAGCCACGTGAGTAGTGCATGATAGCCACGTGATCACTGCATGATCAGTCACGTGATCAGTGCATGATCAGTCATGTGACCAGTACATGGTAGCTGCGTGATCATGGCATGATCAGCCACGTGAGCAGTGCATGATAGCCACGTGATCAGTGCATGATCAGACACGTGATCAGTGCATGATCAGCCACGTGATCAGTGCATGATCAGCCACGTGATCAGTGCATGATCAGCCACGTGATCAGTGCATGATAGCCACGTGATCAGTGCATGATCAGTCACGTGATCAGTGCATGATCAGTTACGTGATCAGTGCATGATCAGCCACGTGATCAGTGCATGATCAGCCACGTGATCAGTGCATGATCAATTACGTGATCAGTGCATGATCAGTCACGTGATCAGTACATGGTAGCTACGTGATCAGTGCATGATCAGCCACGTGATCAGTGCATGATAGCCACGTGATCAGTGCATGATCAGCCACGTGATCAGTGCATGATCAGTCACGTGATCGTGCATGATCAGCCACGTGATCAGTGCATGATAGCCACGTGATCAGTGCATGATAGCCACGTGATCAGTGCATGATCAGTCACGTGATCAGTGCATGATCAGTCACGTGACCAGTACATGTAGCTACGTGATCATTGCATGATCAGCCACGTGATCAGTGCATGATAGCCACGTGATCAGTGCATGATCAGTCACGTGATCAGTGCATGATCAGTCACGTGATCAGTGCATGTAGCTGCGTGATCATGCATGATCAGCCACGTGATCAGTGCATGATAGCCACGTGATCAGTGCATGATCAGCCACGTGATCAGTGCATGATCAGTCACGTGATCAGTGCATGATCAGCCACGTGATCAGTGCATGATCAGTCACGTGATCAGTGCATGATCAGCCACGTGATCAGTGCATGATCAGTCACGTGATCAGTGCATGATCAGCCACGTGATCAGTGCATGATCAGCCACGTGATCAGTGCATGATCAGTCACGTGATCAGTGCATGATCAGTCCGTGATCAGTGCGATCAGTCACGTGAACAGTGCATGATCATTTACGTGATCAGTGCATGATCAGTCACGTGACCAGTATATGGTTGCTACGTGATCATTCCATGACGAGCCACGTGAGCAGTGCATGATAGCCACGTGATGTGTGCATGAGTTACGTGAGCAGAGTATGATCAGCCACGTGATCAGTGCATGAGTGCCACGTGATCAGTGCATGATATGTCACGTGACAGGTGTGTGATCAGCCACGTGATCAGTGCATGTTCAGCCACGTGATCAGTGCATGATAGCCACGTGATCAGTGCATGATCAGTTACGTGAGCAGTGTATGATCAGCCACGTGATCAGTGCATGGTCAGACACGTGAACAGTGTATGATCAGCCACGTGATCAGTGCATGATATCCAAGTGATCAGTGCATGATCATCACGTGATCAGTGTATGATCAGCCACGTGAACAGTGCATGCTCAGTCACGTGATCTGGGCCTGCTGAGCTGCGTGATTACTGTCTGCTCATCTGCTTGACAATTGCCAGCTGAGCTGCACGATTCCTGCCTGTCATCTGCTTGACAATTGCCAGCTGTGCTGCGTAATTCCTGCCTGCTCAGCTGCTTGATTATTGCCAGCTGAGCAGCATGATTCCTCACACCTGAGTTCCATGATTATTGCCTGCTGACTGTTTGATTCGTGCCTACTCAGCTCTTTGTTTATTGCCTCCAGAGGCACATGATCAGTGTATGATAGCAAACATGATCAGCGCATGATCAGTCACATGATCAGCGCCATTAAGTCACGTGATCACTACATGATAGTCATGTGATCAGTCCATGCTCAGTCACGGTATCAGTGCATGATCAGCCACGTGATCAGTGCATGATCTGTCACAAGATTAGTGTATGATCATCCACGTGATCAGTGCATGGGCAGTCATGTGATCAGTGCATGATATAGGCGTGAACAGTGCATGATCAGTCACGTGATCAGTGCATGATAGCCACGTGATCAGTGCATGATCAGTCACCTGATGGGTGTATGATCATTCACGTGACACATGGTAGCTACATGATCATTGCATGATCAGCCACGTGAGTAGTTCATGATAGCCACGTGATCAGTGCATGATCAGTCACGTGATCAGTGCATGATCAGTCATGTGACCAGTACATGGTAGCTGCGTGATCATGGCATGATCAGCCACGTGAGCAGTGCATGATAGCACGTGATCAGTGCATGATCAGTCACGTGATCAGTGCATGATCAGTCACGTGATCAGTGCATGATCAGCCACGTGATCAGTGCATGATCAGCCACGTGATCAGTGCATGATAGCCACGTGATCAGTGCATGATCAGTCACGTGATCAGTGCATGATCAGTCACGTGATCAGTGCATGATCAGCCACGTGATCAGTGCATGATCAGCCACGTGATCAGTGCATGATCATTACGTGATCAGTGCATGATCAGTCACGTGACCAGTACATGGTAGCTCATGATCATTGCATGATCAGCCACGTGATCAGTGCATGATAGCCACGTGATCAGTGCATGATAGCCACGTGATCAGTGCATGATCAGTCATGTGATCGTGTGTGATCAGCCACGTGATCAGTGCATGATAGCCGTGATCAGTGCATGATAGCCACGTGATCAGTGCATGATCAGTCATGTGATCGTGTGTGATCAGCCACGTGATCAGTGCATGATATCCACGTGATCAGTGCATGACAGCCACGTGATCAGTGCATGAGCCACGGGATCAGTGCATGATCAGTCACGTGATACATGTGTGATCAGCCACGTGATCAGTGCATGATGAGCCACGTGATCAGTGCATGATCAATTACGTGATCAGTGCATGATCAGTCACGTGACCAGTATGGTTGCTACGTGATCGTTGCATGATCAGCCACGTGAGCAGTGCATGATAGCCACGTGATCAGTGCATGATCAGTCACGTGATCAGTACATGATCAGTCACGTGAACAGTGCATGATCATTTACGTGATCTGTGCATGATCAATCACGTTACCAGTATATGGTTGCTCGTGATCATTCCATGACGAGCCACGTGAGCAGTGCATGATAGCCACGTGATGTGTGCATGAGTTACGTGATCAGAGTATGATCAGCCGCGTGATCAGTGCATGAGTGCCACGTGATCAGTGCATGATATGTCACGTGACAGTGTGTGATCAGACGTGAACAGTGCATGTTCAGCCACGTGATCAGTGCATGATAGCCACGTGATCAGTGCATGATCAGTTCGTGAGCAGTGTATGATCAGCCACGTGATCAGTGCATGGTCAGACACGTGAACAGTGTATGATCAGCCACGTGATCAGTGCATGATATCCAAGTGATCAGTACATGATCATCACGTGATCAGTGTATGATCAGCCACGTGAACAGTGCATGCTCAGTCACGTGATCTGGGCCTGCTGAGCTGCGTGATTACTGTCTGCTCATCTGCTTGACAATTGCCAGCTGAGCTGCACGATTCCTGCCTGTCATCTGCTTGACAATTGCCAGCTGTGCTCGTAATTCCTGCCTGCTCAGCTGCTTGATTATTGCCAGCTGAGCAGCATGATTCCTCACACCTGTGTTCCATGATTATTGCCTGCTGACTGTTTGATTCGTGCCTACTCAGCTCTTTGTTTATTGCCTCCAGAGGCACATGATCAGTGTATGATAGCAAACATGATCAGCGCATGATCAGTCACATGATCAGCGCCATTAAGTCACGTGATCACTACATGATAGTCATGTGATCAGTCCATGCTCAGTCACGGTATCAGTGCATGATCAGCCACGTGATCAGTGCATGATCTGTCACAAGATTAGTGTATGATCATCCGCGTGATCAGTGCACGGGCAGTCATGTGATCAGTGCATGATATAGCGTGAACAGTGCATGATCAGTCTCGTGATCAGTGCATGATAGCCACGTGATCAGTGCATGATCAGTCACCTGATGGGTGTATGATCATTCACGTGACCTGTACATGGTAGCTACATGATCATTGCATGATCAGCCACGTGAGTAGTTCATGATAGCCACGTGATCACTGCATGATCAGTCACGTGATCAGTGCATGATCAGTCATGTGACCAGTGCATGATAGCTGCGTGATCATGGCATGATCAGTCACGTGACCAGTGCATGATAGCCACGTGATCAGTCCATGATCAGATCACCTGATGGGTGTGATCAGTCACGTGATCAGTACATGGTAGCCACGTGATCAGTGCATGATCAGCCACGTGATCAGTGCATGATAGCCACGTGATCAGTGCATGATCAGTCACGTGATCAGTGCATGATCAGTCACGTGACCAGTACATGGTAGCTGCGTGATCATGCATGATCAGCCACGTGATCAGTGCATGATAGCCACGTGATCAGTGCATGATCAGTCCGTGATCAGTGCATGATCAGCCACGTGATCAGTGCATGATCAGACGTGATCAGTGCATGATCAGCCACGTGATCAGTGCATGATCAGCACGTGATCAGTGCATGATCAGTTGCAGCCAGTGATCAGTGCATGATGTACGTGATCAGTGCATGATCAGCCACGTGATCAGTGCATGATCAGTTATATGTCAGTGTGATCAACCACGTGATCAGTGCATGATCAGCCACATGATCAGTGCATGATCAATTACGTGATCAGTGCATGATCAGTCACGTGACCAGTACATGATAGCCACGTGATCAGTGCATGATCAGCCACGTGATCAGTGCATGATAGTCACGTGATC
This sequence comes from Bos javanicus, assembly GCF_032452875.1. NCBI lineage: Eukaryota > Metazoa > Chordata > Mammalia > Artiodactyla > Bovidae > Bos > Bos javanicus. The sequence goes on from NW_026894912.1 coordinate 34,939, forward strand.
TGTGTGATCAGCCACGTGATCAGTGCATGATATCCGCGTGATCGGTGCATGACAGCCACGTGATCAGTGCATGAGCCACGGGATCAGTGCATGATCAGTCACGTGATACATGTGTGATCAGCCACGTGATCAGTGCATGATGAGCCACGTGATCAGTGCAGGATCAATTACGTGATCAGTGCATGATCAGTCGCGTGACCAGTACATGGTTGCTACGTGATCGTTGCATGATCAGCCGCGTGAGCAGAGCATGATAGCCACGTGGTCAGTGCATGATCAGTCACGTGATCAGTACATGATCAGTCGCGTGAACAGTGCATGATCATTCGTGATCTTTGCATGATCAGTCACGTTACCAGTATATGGTTGCTCGTGATCATTCCATGACGAGCCACGTGAGCGGTGCATGATAGCCACGTGATGTGCATGAGTTACGTGAGCAGAGTATGATCAGCCACGTGATCAGTGCATGAGTGCCACGTGATCAGTGCATGATATGTCACGTGACGGGTGTGTGATCAGCCACGTGAACAGTGCATGTTCAGCCACGTGATCGGTGCATGATAGCCACGTGATCGGTGCATGATCAGTTACGTGAGCAGTGTATGATCAGCCGCGTGATCAGTGCATGGTCAGACGCGTGAACAGTGTATGATCAGCCACGTGATCAGTGCATGATATCCAAGTGATCAGTGCATGATCATCACGTGATCAGTGTATGATCAGCCACGTGAACAGTGCATGCTCAGTCACGTGATCTGGGCCTGCTGAGCTGCGTGATTACTGTCTGCTCATCTGCTTGACAATTGCCAGCTGAGCTGCACGATTCCTGCCTGTCATCTGCTTGACAATTGCCAGCTGTGCTGCGTAATTCCTGCCTGCTCAGCTGCTTGATTATTGCCAGCTGAGCAGCATGATTCCTCACACCTGAGTTCCATGATTATTGCCTGCTGACTGTTTGATTCGTGCCTACTCAGCTCTTTGTTTATTGCCTCCAGAGGCACATGATCAGTGTATGATAGCAAACATGATCAGCATGATCAGTCACATGATCAGCGCCATTAAGTCACGTGATCACTACATGATAGTCATGTGATCAGTCCATGCTCAGTCACGGTATCAGTGCATGATCAGCCACGTGATCAGTGCATGATCTGTCACAAGATTAGTGTATGATCATCCACGTGATCAGTGCACGGGCAGTCATGTGATCAGTGCATGATAGACGTGAACAGTGCATGATCAGTCTCGTGATCAGTGCATGATAGCCACGTGATCAGTGCATGATCAGTCACCTGATGGGTGTATGATCATTCACGTGACCTGTACATGGTAGCTACATGATCATTGCATGATCAGCCACGTGAGTAGTTCATGATAGCCACGTGATCACTGCATGATCAGTCACGTGATCAGTGCATGATCAGTCATGTGACCAGTACATGGCTGCGTGATCATGGCATGATCAGCCACGTGAGCAGTGCATGATAGCCACGTGATCAGTGCATGATCAGACACGAGATCAGTGCATGATCAGTCACGTGATCAGTGCATGATCAGCCACGTGATCAGTGCATGACCAGGCACGTGATCAGTGTATGTCCAGCCAAGTGATCAGTGCATGATAGCCACGTGATCAGTGCATGATCAGTCACGTGATCAGTGCATGATCAGTACGTGATCAGTGTATGATCAGCCACGTGATCAGTGCATGATCAGCCACATGATCAGTGCATGATCAATTCGTGATCAGTGCATGATCAGTCACGTGACCAGTACATGGTAGCACGTGATCATTGCCTGATAGCCACGTGATCAGTGCATGATAGCCACGTGATCAGTGCATGATAGCCACGTGATCAGTGCATGATCAGTCATGTGATACGTGTGTGATCAGCCACGTGATCAGTGCATGATATCCACGTGATCAGTGCATGACAGCCACGTGATCAGTGCATGAGAGCCACGGGATCAGTGCATGATCAGTCACGTGATACATGTGTGATCAGCCACGTGATCAGTGCATGATGAGCCACGTGATCAGTGCAGGATCAATTACGTGATCAGTGCATGATCAGTCGCGTGACCAGTACATGGTTGCTCGTGATCGTTGCATGATCAGCCATGAGCAGAGCATGATAGCCACGTGGTCAGTGCATGATCAGTCACGTGATCAGTACATGATCAGTCACGTGAACAGTGCATGATCATTTCGTGATCTTTGCATGATCAGTCGTTACCAGTATATGGTTGCTCGTGATCATTCCATGACGAACCACGTGAGCAGTGCATGATAGCCACGTGATGTGTGCATGATTCGTGAGCAGAGTATGATCAGCCACGTGATCAGTGCATGAGTGCCACGTGATCAGTGCATGATATGTCACGTGACAGGTGTGTGATCAGCCACGTGAACAGTGCATGTTCAGCCACGTGATCAGTGCATGATAGCCACGTGATCAGTGCATGATCAGTTACGTGAGCAGTGTATGATCAGCCACGTGATCAGTGCATGGTCAGACGCGTGAACAGTGTATGATCAGCCACGTGATCAGTGCATGATATCCAAGTGATCAGTGCATGATCATCACGTGATCAGTGTATGATCAGCCACGTGAACAGTGCATGCTCAGTCACGTGATCTGGGCCTGCTGAGCTGCGTGATTACTGTCTGCTCATCTGCTTGACAATTGCCAGCTGAGCTGCACGATTCCTGCCTGTCATCTGCTTGACAATTGCCAGCTGTGCTGCGTAATTCCTGCCTGCTCAGCTGCTTGATTATTGCCAGCTGAGCAGCATGATCCTCACACCTGAGTTCCATGATTATTGCCTGCTGACTGTTTGATTCGTGCCTACTCAGCTCTTTGTTTATTGCCTCCAGAGGCACATGATCAGTGTATGATAGCAAACATGATCAGCGCATGATCAGTCACATGATCAGCGCCATTAAGTCACGTGATCACTACATGATAGTCATGTGATCAGTCCATGCTCAGTCACGGTATCAGTGCATGATCAGCCACGTGATCAGTGCATGATCTGTCACAAGATTAGTGTATGATCATCCGCGTGATCAGTGCACGGGCAGTCATGTGATCAGTGCATGATATAGCGTGAACAGTGCATGATCAGTCTCGTGATCAGTGCATGATAGCCACGTGATCAGTGCATGATCAGTCACCTGATGGGTGTATGATCATTCCGTGACCTGTACATGGTAGCTACATGATCATTGCATGATCAGCCACGTGAGTAGTTCATGATAGCCACGTGATCACTGCATGATCAGTCACGTGATCAGTGCATGATCAGTCATGTGACCAGTACATGGTAGCTGCGTGATCATGGCATGATCAGCCACGTGAGCAGTGCATGATAGCCACGTGATCAGTGCATGATCAGCCACGTGATCAGTGCATGATCAGTCACGTGACAGTGCATGTAGATACGTGATCAGTGCATGATCAGCCACGTGAAGTTCATGATAGCCACGTGATCAGTGCATGATCAGCCACGTGATCAGTGCATGATCAGTCACGTGATCAGTACATGGTAGCCACGTGATCAGTGCATGATCAGCCACGTGATCAGTGCATGATAGCCACGTGATCAGTGCATGATCAGTTACGTGATCAGTGTATGACACCACGTGATCAGTGCATGATCAGCCCGTGATCAGTGCATGATCATCCGTGATCAGTGCATGATCAGCTGCGTGATCAGTGCATGCTCAGCCCGTGATCAGTGCATGTCAGCCCGTGATCAGTGCATGATAGCCACGTGATCAGTGCATGATCAGCCACGTGATCAGTGCATGATCAGTTATGTGATCGGTGTATGATCAGCCACGTGATCAGTGCATGATCAGCCACGTGATCAGTGCATGATCAATTCGTGATCAGTGCATGATCAGTCACGTGACCAGTACATGTAGCTCGTGATCATTGCCTGATCAGCCACGTGATCAGTGCATGATAGCCACGTGATCAGTGCATGATCAGCCACGTGATCAGTGCATGATAGCCACGTGATCAGTGCATGACAGCCACGTGATCAGTGCATGAGGCCACGGGATCAGTGCATGATCAGTGATACATGTGTGATCAGCCACGTGATCAGTGCATGAGCCACGTGATCAGTGCAGGATCAATTACGTGATCAGTGCATGATCAGTCACGTGACCAGTACATGGTTGCTCGTGATCAGTGCATGATCAGCCACGTGAACAGAGCATGATAGCCACGTGATCAGTGCATGATCAGTCACGTGATCAGTACATGATCAGTCACGTGACCAGTGCATGATCAATTACGTGATCTGTGCATGATCAGTCACGTTACCAGTATATGGTTGCTACGTGATCATTCCATGACGAGCCGCGTGAGCAGTGCATGATAGCCGCGTGATGTGTGCATGAGTTACGTGAGCAGAGTATGATCAGCCACGTGATCAGTGCATGAGTGCCACGTGATCAGTGCATGATATGTCGCGTGACAGGTGTGTGATCAGCCACGTGAACAGTGCATGTTCAGCCACGTGATCAGTGCATGATAGCCACGTGATCAGTGCATGATCAGTTACGTGGGCAGTGTATGATCAGCCACGTGATCAGTGCATGGTCAGACGCGTGAACAGTGTATGATCAGCCACGTGATCAGTGCATGATATCCAAGTGATCAGTGCATGATCATCACGTGATCAGTGTATGATCAGCCACGTGAACAGTGCATGCTCAGTCACGTGATCTGGGCCTGCTGAGCTGCGTGATTACTGTCTGCTCATCTGCTTGACAATTGCCAGCTGAGCTGCACGATTCCTGCCTGTCATCTGCTTGACAATTGCCAGCTGTGCTGCGTAATTCCTGCCTGCTCAGCTGCTTGATTATTGCCAGCTGAGCAGCATGATTCCTCACACCTGAGTTCCATGATTATTGCCTGCTGACTGTTTGATTCGTGCCTACTCAGCTCTTTGTTTATTGCCTCCAGAGGCACATGATCAGTGTATGATAGCAAACATGATCAGCGCATGATCAGTCACATGATCAGCGCCATTAAGTCACGTGATCACTACATGATAGTCATGTGATCAGTCCATGCTCAGTCACGGTATCAGTGCATGATCAGCCACGTGATCAGTGCATGATCTGTCACAAGATTAGTGTATGATCATCCGCGTGATCAGTGCACGGGCAGTCATGTGATCAGTGCATGATATAGACGTGAACAGTGCATGATCAGTCTCGTGATCAGTGCATGATAGCCACGTGATCAGTGCATGATCAGTCACCTGATGGGTGTATGATCATTCACGTGACCTGTACATGGTAGCTACATGATCATTGCATGATCAGCCACGTGAGTAGTTCATGATAGCCACGTGATCACTGCATGATCAGTCACGTGATCAGTGCATGATCAGTCATGTGACCAGTACATGGTAGCTGCGTGATCATGGCATGATCAGCCACGTGAGCAGTGCATGATAGCCACGTGATCAGTGCATGATCGACACGAGATCAGTGCATGATCATCACGTGATCAGTGCATGATCAGCCACGTGATCAGTGCATGACCAGCACGTGATCAGTGTATGTCAGCCAAGTGATCAGTGCATGATAGCCGTGATCAGTGCATGATCAGTCACGTGATCAGTGCATGATCAGTTATGTGATCAGTGTATGAGCCACGTGATCAGTGCATGATCAGCCATGATCAGTGCATGATCAATTACGTGATCAGTGCATGATCAGTCGCGTGACCAGTACATGGTAGCTCGTGATCATTGCCTGATCAGCCACGTGATCAGTGCATGATAGCCACGTGATCAGTGCATGATAGCCACGTGATCAGTGCATGATCAGTCATGTGATACGTGTGTGATCAGCCACGTGATCAGTGCATGATATCACGTGATCAGTGCATGACAGCCACGTGATCAGTGCATGAGAGCCACGGGATCAGTGCATGATCAGTCACGTGATATTGTGATCAGCCACGTGATCAGTGCATGATGAGCCACGTGATCAGTGCAGGATCAATTGCGTGATCAGTGCATGATCAGTCACGTGACCAGTACATGGTTGCTACGTGATGGGCATGATCAGCCACGTGAGCAGAGCATGATAGCCACGTGGTCAGTGCATGATCAGTCACGTGATCAGTACATGATCAGTCACGTGAACAGTGCATGATCATTCGTGATCTTTGCATGATCAGTCACGTTACCAGTATATGGTTGCTACGTGATCATTCCATGACGAGCCACGTGAGCAGTGCATGATAGCCACGTGATGTGCATGAGTTACGTGAGCAGAGTATGATCAGCCACGTGATCAGTGCATGAGTGCCCGCGTGATCAGTGCATGATATGTCGCGTGACAGGTGTGTGATCAGCCACGTGAACAGTGCATGTTCAGCCACGTGATCAGTGCATGATAGCCACGTGATCAGTGCATGATCAGTTACGTGAGCAGTGTATGATCAGCCACGTGATCAGTGCATGGTCAGACGCGTGAACAGTGTATGATCAGCCACGTGATCAGTGCATGATATCCAAGTGATCGAGTGCAGTCATCACGTGATCAGTGTATGATCAGCCACGTGAACAGTGCATGCTCAGTCACGTGATCTGGGCCTGCTGAGCTGCGTGATTACTGTCTGCTCATCTGCTTGACAATTGCCAGCTGAGCTGCACGATTCCTGCCTGTCATCTGCTTGACAATTGCCAGCTGTGCTGCGTAATTCCTGCCTGCTCAGCTGCTTGATTATTGCCAGCTGAGCAGCATGATTCCTCACACCTGAGTTCCATGATTATTGCCTGCTGACTGTTTGATTCGTGCCTACTCAGCTCTTTGTTTATTGCCTCCAGAGGCACATGATCAGTGTATGATAGCAAACATGATCAGCGCATGATCAGTCACATGATCCAGCGCCATTAAGTCACGTGATCACTACATGATAGTCATGTGATCAGTCCATGCTCAGTCACGGTATCAGTGCATGATCAGCCACGTGATCAGTGCATGATCTGTCACAAGATTAGTGTATGATCATCCACGTGATCAGTGCACTGGCAGTCATGTGATCAGTGCATGATATAGCGTGAACAGTGCATGATCAGTCTCGTGATCAGTGCATGATAGCCACGTGATCAGTGCATGATCAGTCACCTGATGGGTGTATGATCATTCACGTGACCTGTACATGTAGCTACATGATCATTGCATGATCAGCCACGTGAGTAGTTCATGATAGCCACGTGATCACTGCATGATCAGTCACGTGATCAGTGCATGATCAGTCATGTGACCAGTACATGGTAGCTGCGTGATCATGGCATGATCAGCCACGTGAGCAGTGCATGATAGCCACGTGATCAGTGCATGATCAGTCACGTGATCAGTGCATGATCAGTCACGTGATCAGTGCATGATAGCTACGTGATCAGTGCATGATCAGTGCATTGAGTGATTCATGACATCGTGTCAGTGCATGATCAGTCACGTGATCAGTGCATGATCAGTCATGTGATCAGTGCATGATAGCTGCGTGATCATGCATGATCAGCCACGTGATCAGTGCATGATAGCCACGTGATCAGTGCATGATCAGTCACGTGATCAGTGCATGATCAGTCACGTGATCAGTGCATGATCAGCCACGTGATCAGTGCATGATCAGTCACGTGATCAGTGCATGATCAGCCACGTGATCAGTGCATGATCAGTCACGTGATCAGTGTATGATCAGCCAGTGATCAGTGCATGATAGCCACGTGATCAGTGCATGATCAGTCACGTGATCAGTGCATGATCAGTCACGTGATCAGTGCATGATCAGCCACGTGATCAGTGCATGATCAGCCACGTGATCAGTGCATGATCAGTTGCGTGATCAGTGCATGATCATCACGTGACCAGTACATGATTTCAGTCATTGCATGATCAGCCACGTGATCAGTGCATGATAGCCACGTGATCAGTGCATGATCAGCCACGTGATCAGTGCATGATATCCACGTGATCAGTGCATGACAGCCACGTGATCAGTGCATGAGAGCCACGGGATCAGTGCATGATCAGTCACGTGATCATGTGTGATCAGCCACGTGATCAGTGCATGATGAGCCACGTGATCAGTGCAGGATCAATTGCGTGATCAGTGCATGATCAGTCGCGTGACCAGTACATGGTTGCTCGTGATCGTTGCATGATCAGCCACGTGAGCAGAGCATGATAGCCACGTGATCAGTGCATGATCAGTCACGTGATCAGTACATGATCAGTCACGTGAACAGTGCATGATCATTTGCGTGATCTTTGCATGATCAGTCACGTTACCAGTATATGGTTGCTACGTGATCATTCCATGGCGAGCCACGTGAGCAGTGCATGATAGCCACGTGATGTGTGCATGAGTTACGTGAGCAGAGTATGATCAGCCACGTGATCAGTGCATGAGTGCCACGTGATCAGTGCATGATATGTCGCGTGACAGGTGTGTGATCAGCCACGTGAACAGTGCATGTTCAGCCACGTGATCAGTGCATGATAGCCACGTGATCAGTGCATGATCAGTTACGTGTTCAGTGTATGATCAGCCACGTGATCAGTGCATGGTCAGACACGTGAACAGTGTATGATCAGCCACGTGATCAGTGCATGATATCCAAGTGATCAGTGCATGATCATCACGTGATCAGTGTATGATCAGCCACGTGAACAGTGCATGCTCAGTCACGTGATCTGGGCCTGCTGAATTGCGTGATTACTGTCTGCTCATCTGCTTGACAATTGCCAGCTGAGCTGCACGATTCCTGCCTGTCATCTGCTTGACAATTGCCAGCTGTGCTGCGTAATTCCTGCCTGCTCAGCTGCTTGATTATTGCCAGCTGAGCAGCATGATTCCTCACACCTGAGTTCCAGGATTATTGCCTGCTGACTGTTTGATTCGTGCCTTCTCAGCTCTTTGTTTATTGCCTCCAGAGGCACATGATCAGTGTATGATAGCAAACATGATCAGCGCATGATCAGTCACATGATCAGCGCCATTAAGTCACGTGATCACTACATGATAGTCATGTGATCAGTCCATGCTCAGTCACGGTATCAGTGCATGATCAGCCACGTGATCAGTGCATGATCTGTCACAAGATTAGTGTATGATCATCCGCGTGATCAGTGCACGGGCAGTCATGTGATCAGTGCATGATATAGGCGTGAACAGTGCATGATCAGTCGTGATCAGTGCATGATAGCGTGATCAGTGCATGATCAGTCACCTGATGGGTGTATGATCATTCACGTGACCTGTATGGTAGCTACATGATCATTGCATGATCAGCCACGTGATAGTCATGATAGCCACGTGATCACTGCATGATCAGTCACGTGATCAGTGCATGATCAGTCATGTGACCAGTACATGGTAGCTGCGTGATCAGCATGATCAGCCACGTGAGCAGTGCATGATAGCCACGTGATCAGTGCATGATCGAACCACGAGATCAGTGCATGATCAGCCACGTCAGTGCATGATCAGCCACGTGATCAGTGCATGACCAGCACGTGATCAGTGTATGTCAGCCAAGTGATCAGTGCATGATAGCCACGTGATCAGTGCATGATCAGTCACGTGATCAGTGCATGATCAGTTATGTGATCAGTGTTCAGCGATCATGCGTGATCATGCATGATCAGCCACATGATCAGTGCATGATCAATTCGTGATCAGTGCATGATCAGTTCGTGACCAGTACATGGTAGCTCGTGATCATTGCATGATCCCACGTGATCAGTGCATGATAGCCGCGTGATCAGTGCATGATAGCCACGTGATCAGTGCATGATCAGTCATGTGATCAGTGTGTGATCAGCCACGTGATCAGTGCATGACAGCCGCGTGATCAGTGCATGATAGCCACGTGATCAGTGCATGATCAGTGCGTGATCACATGTGTGATCAGCCACGTGATCAGTGCATGATGGCCACGTGATCAGTGCATGATCAGTTACGTGATCAGTGCATGATCAGTCACGTGACAGTACATGGTTGCTCACGTGATCGTTGCATGATCAGCCACGTGAGCAGTGCATGATAGCCACGTGATCAGTGCATGATCAGTCACGTGATCAGTGCATGATCAGTCACGTGATCAGTGCATGATCATTTACTGTGATCATTGCATGATCAGTCACGTACCAGTATATGGTTGCTACGTGATCATTCCATGACAGAGCCACGTGAGCAGTGCATGATCAGCACGTGATGTGTGCATGAGTTACGTGAAGTATGATCAGCCACGTGATCAGTGCATGAGTGCCACGTGATCAGTGCATGATAGTCACGTGATCAGTGCATGATCAGCCACGTGATCAGTGCATGATCAGTCTCATGATCAGTGCATGATAGCCACGTGATCAGTGCATGATCAGCCACATGATCAGTGCATGATCAATTGCGTGCTCAGTGCATGATCAGTCACGTGACCAGTACATGGTAGCTACGTGATCAGTGCATGATCAATCACGTGATCAGTGCATGATAGCCGCGTGATCAGTGCATGATAGCCACGTGATCAGTGCATGATCAGTCATGATACGTGTGTGATCAGCCGCGTGATCAGTGCATGATATCCACGTGATCAGTGCATGACAGCCACGTGATCAGTGCATGAGCCCACGGGATCAGTGCATGATCAGTCGTGATACATGTGTGATCAGCCACGTGATCAGTGCATGATGAGCCAGTGATCAGTGCATGATCAATTCACGTGATCAGTGCATGATCAGTCATGTGACCAGTACATGGTTGCTACGTGATCGTTGCATGATCAGCCACGTGAGCAGAGCATGATAGCCACGTGGTCAGTGCATGATCATCACGTGATCAGTACATGATCATCACGTAGACAGTGCATGATCATTTACGTGATCATTGCATGATCAGTCACGTGACCAGTATATGGTTTCACGTGATCAGTGCATGATAGCCACGTGAGCAGTGCATGATAGTCACGTGATGTGTGCATGAGTTATGTGAGCAGAGTATGATCACCACGTGATCAGTGCATGAGTGCCACGTGATCAGTGCATGATGTCACGTGACAAGTGCATGATCAGCCGCGTGAACAGTGCATGTTCAGCCACGTGATCAGTGCATGATAGCCACGTGATCAGTGCATGATCAGTTACGTGAGCAGTGTATGATCAGCCACGTGATCAGTGCATGGTCAGACGCGTGATCAGTGCATGATCAGCCACGTGATCAGTGCATGATATCCAAGTGATCAGTGCATGATCATCGCGTGATCAGTGTATGATCAGCCACGTGATCAGTGCATGATCAGTCACGTGATCTGGGCCTGATCAGCTGCGTGATTACTGTCTGCTCATCTGCTTGACAATTGCCAGCTGAGCTGCATGATTCCTGCCTGTCATCTGCTTGAGCCAAATGCTCAGTCAGGTGTTGGAAGCCAGCAAATCTGATCAGTGCACATCTGTCACAAGATAGTGTATGATCATCCACGTGATCAGTGCACGATCAGTCATGTGATCAGTGCATGATATAGACGTGAACAGTGCATGATCAGTCTCGTGATCAGTGCATGATAGCCACGTGATCAGTGCATGATCAGTCACCTGATGGGTGCATGATCATTCACTTGACCTGTACATGGTAGCTACATGATCAGTGCATGACCAGCCACGTGATGAGTGCATGATAGCCACGTGATCACTGCATGATCAGTCACGTGATCAGTGCATGATCAGTCATGTGATCAGTGCATGGTAGCTGCGTGATCAGTGCATGATCAGCCACGTGAGCAGTGCATGATAGCCACGTGATCAGTGCATGATCAGTCATGAGATCAGTGCATGATCAGTCACGTGATCAGTGCATGATCAGCTGCGTGATCAGTGCATGATCAGCCGCGTGATCAGTGTATGTCAGCCAAGTGATCAGTGCATGATAGCCACGTGATCAGTGCATGATCAGTCACGTGATCAGTGCATGATCAGTCATGTGATCAGTGTATGATCAGCCACGTGATCAGTGCATGATCAGCGTGATCAGTGCATGATCAATTACGTGATCAGTGCATGATCAGTCACGTGACCAGTACATGGTAGCTACGTGATCATTGCCTGATCAGCCACATGATCAGTGCATGATAGCCACATGATCAGTGCATGATCAGCCACGTGATCAGTGCATGATATCCACGTGATCAGTGCATGACAGCCACGTGATCAGTGCATGATAGCCACGGGATCAGTGCATGATCAGTCACGTGATACATGTGTGATCAGCCACGTGATCAGTGCATGATGAGCCACGTGATCAGTGCAGGATCAATTACGTGATCAGTGCATGATCAGTCACGTGACCAGTACATGGTTGCTACGTGATCGTTGCATGATCAGCCACGTGAGCAGAGCATGATAGCCACGTGGTCAGTGCATGATCAGTCACGTGATCAGTACATGATCAGTCACGTGAACAGTGCATGATCATTTACGTGCTCTTTGCATGATCAGTCACGTTACCAGTATATGGTTGCTACGTGATCATTACGTGCCACGTGAGCAGTGCATGATAGCCACGTGATGTGTGCATGAGTTACGTGAGCAGAGTATGATCAGCCACGTGATCAGTGCATGAGTGCCACGTGATCAGTGCATGATATGTCGCGTGACAGGTGTGTGATCAGCCGCGTGAACAGTGCATGTTCAGCCACGTGATCAGTGCATGATAGCCACGTGATCAGTGCATGATCAGTTACGTGAGCAGTGTGATCAGCCACGTGATCAGTGCATGGTCCGACACGTGAACAGTGTATGATCAGCCACGTGATCAGTGCATGATATCCAAGTGATCAGTGCATGATCATCACGTGATCAGTGTATGATCAGCCACGTGAACAGTGCATGCTCAGTCACGTGATCTGGGCCTGCTGAGCTGCGTGATTACTGTCTGCTCATCTGCTTGACAATTGCCAGCTGAGCTGCACGATTCCTGCCTGTCATCTGCTTGACAATTGCCAGCTGTGCTGCATAATTCCTGCCTGCTCAGCTGCTTGATTATTGCCAGCTGGGCAGCATGATTCCTCACACCTGAGTTCCATGATTATTGCCTGCTGACTGTTTGATTCGTGCCTACTCAGCTCTTTGTTTATTGCCTCCAGAGGCACATGATCAGTGTATGATAGCAAACATGATCAGCGCATGATCAGTCACATGATCAGCGCCATTAAGTCACGTGATCACTACATGATAGTCATGTGATCAGTCCATGCTCAGTCGGTATCAGTGCATGATCAGCCACGTGATCAGTGCATGATCTATCACAAGATTAGTGTATGATCATCCGCGTGATCAGTGCAGGGCAGTCATGTGATCAGTGCATGATATAGGCGTGAACAGTGCATGATCAGTCGTGATCAGTGCATGATAGCCACGTGATCAGTGCATGATCAGTCACCTGATGGGTGTATGATCATTCACGTGACCTGTACATGGTAGCTACATGATCATTGCATGATCAGCCACGTGAGTAGTTCATGATAGCCACGTGGTCACTGCATGATCAGTCACATGATCAGTCATGTGACCAGTACATGGTGCTCGTGATCATGGCATGATCAGCCACGTGAGCAGTGCATGATAGCCACGTGATCAGTGCATGATCGAACCGCGATCAGTGCATGTCATCACGTGATCAGTGCATGATCAGCCACGTGATCAGTGCATGACCAGGCCGTGATCAGTGTATGTCCGAGCCAAGTGATCAGTGCATGATAGCCACGTGATCAGTGCATGATCAGTCACGTGATCAGTGCATGATCAGTTATGTGATCAGTGTATGATCAGCCACGTGATCAGTGCATGATCAGCCACATGATCAGTGCATGATCAATTACGTGCTCAGTGCATGATCAGTTCGTGACAGTACATGGTAGCTCACGTGATCATTGCCTGATCAGCCACGTGATCAGTGCATGATAGCCACGTGATCAGTGCATGATAGCCACGTGATCAGTGCATGATCAGTCATGTGATACGTGTGTGATCAGCCACGTGATCAGTGCATGACAGCCACGTGATCAGTGCATGAGGCCACGGGATCAGTGCATGATCAGTCACGTGATACATGTGTGATCAGCGTGATCAGTGCATGATGAGCCACGTGATCAGTGCAGGATCAATTACGTGATCAGTGCATGATCAGTCACGTGACCAGTACATGGTTGCTACGTGATCGTTGCATGCGTGAGCAGAGCATGATAGCCACGTGGTCAGTGCATGATCAGTCACGTGATCAGTACATGATCAGTCACGTGAACAGTGCATGATCATTTACGTGATCTTGCATGATCAGTCACGTTACCAGTATATGGTTGCTACGTGATCATTCCATGACGAGCCACGTGAGCAGTGCATGATAGCCACGTGATGTGTGCATGAGTTACGTGAGCAGAGTATGATCAGCCACGTGATCAGTGCATGAGTGCCACGTGATCAGTGCATGATATGTCACGTGACAGGTGTGTGATCAGCCACGTGAACAGTGCATGTTCAGCCACGTGATCAGTGCATGATAGCCACGTGATCAGTGCATGATCAGTTACGTGAGCAGTGTATGATCAGCCACGTGATCAGTGCATGGTCAGACACGTGAACAGTGTATGATCAGCCACGTGATCAGTGCATGATATCCAAGTGATCAGTGCATGATCATCACGTGATCAGTGTATGATCAGCCACGTGAACAGTGCATGCTCAGTCACGTGATCTGGGCCTGCTGAGCTGCGTGATTACTGTCTGCTCATCTGCTTGACAATTGCCAGCTGAGCTGCACGATTCCTGCCTGTCATCTGCTTGACAATTGCCAGCTGTGCTGCGTAATTCCTGCCTGCTCAGCTGCTTGATTATTGCCAGCTGAGCAGCATGATTCCTCACACCTGAGTTCCATGATTATTGCCTGCTGACTGTTTGATTCGTGCCTACTCAGCTCTTTGTTTATTGCCTCCAGAGGCACATGATCAGTGTATGATAGCAAACATGATCAGCGCATGATCAGTCACATGATCAGCGCCATTAAGTCACGTGATCACTACATGATAGTCATGTGATCAGTCCATGCTCAGTCACGGTATCAGTGCATGATCAGCCACGTGATCAGTGCATGATCTGTCACAAGATTAGTGTATGATCATCCATGATCAGTGCACGGGCAGTCATGTGATCAGTGCATGATATAGGCGTGAACAGTGCATGATCAGTCTCGTGATCCGTGCATGATAGCCACGTGATCAGTGCATGATCAGTCACCTGATGGGTGTATGATCATTCACGTGACCTGTACATGGTAGCTACATGATCATTGCATGATCAGCCACGTGAGTAGTTCATGATAGCCACGTGATCACTGCATGATCAGTCACGTGATCAGTGCATGATCAGTCATGTGACCAGTACATGGTAGCTGCGTGATCATGGCATGATCAGCCACGTGAGCAGTGCATGATAGCCACGTGATCAGTGCATGATCGACACGAGATCAGTGCATGATCAGTCGCGTGATCGGTGCATGATCAGCCACGTGATCAGTGCATGACCAGCGCGTGATCAGTGTATGTCCAGCCAAGTGATCAGTGCATGATAGCCACGTGATCAGTGCATGATCAGTCACGTGATCAGTGCATGATCAGTTATGTGATCAGTGTATGATCAGCCACGTGATCAGTGCATGATCAGCCACATGATCAGTGCATGATCAATTACGTGCTCAGTGCATGATCAGTCACGTGACCAGTACATGGTAGCTACGTGATCATTGCCTGATCAGCCACGTGATCAGTGCATGATAGCCACGTGATCAGTGCATGATAGCCACGTGATCAGTGCATGATCAGTCATGTGATACGTGTGTGATCAGCCACGTGATCAGTGCATGATATCCACGTGATCAGTGCATGACAGCCACGTGATCAGTGCATGAGAGCCACGGGATCAGTGCATGATCATCACGTGATACATGTGTGATCAGCCACGTGATCAGTGCATGATGAGCCACGTGATCAGTGCAGGATCAATTCGTGATCAGTGCATGATCAGTCGCGTGACCAGTACATGGTTGCTACGTGATCGTTGCATGATCAGCCACGTGAGCAGAGCATGATAGCCACGTGGTCAGTGCATGATCAGTCACGTGATCAGTACATGATCAGTCACGTGAACAGTGCATGATCATTCGTGATCTTTGCATGATCAGTCACGTTACCAGTATATGGTTGCTACGTGATCATTCCATGACGAGCCACGTGAGCAGTGCATGATAGCCACGTGATGTGCATGAGTTACGTGAGCAGAGTATGATCAGCCACGTGATCAGTGCATGAGTGCCACGTGATCAGTGCATGATATGTCACGTGACAGGTGTGTGATCAGCCACGTGAACAGTGCATGTTCAGCCACGTGATCAGTGCATGATAGCCACGTGATCAGTGCATGATCAGTTACGTGAGCAGTGTATGATCAGCCACGTGATCAGTGCATGGTCAGACACGTGAACAGTGTATGATCAGCCACGTGATCAGTGCATGATATCCAAGTGATCAGTGCATGATCATCACGTGATCAGTGTATGATCAGCCACGTGAACAGTGCATGCTCAGTCACGTGATCTGGGCCTGCTGAGCTGCGTGATTACTGTCTGCTCATCTGCTTGACAATTGCCAGCTGAGCTGCACGATTCCTGCCTGTCATCTGCTTGACAATTGCCAGCTGTGCTGCGTAATTCCTGCCTGCTCAGCTGCTTGATTATTGCCAGCTGAGCAGCATGATTCCTCACACCTGAGTTCCATGATTATTGCCTGCTGACTGTTTGATTCGTGCCTACTCAGCTCTTTGTTTATTGCCTCCAGAGGCACATGATCAGTGTATGATAGCAAACATGATCAGCGCATGATCAGTCACATGATCAGCGCCATTAAGTCACGTGATCACTACATGATAGTCATGTGATCAGTCCATGCTCAGTCACGGTATCAGTGCATGATCAGCCGTGATCAGTGCATGATCTGTCACAAGATTAGTGTATGATCATCCGCGTGATCAGTGCACGGGCAGTCATGTGATCAGTGCATGATATAGGCGTGAACAGTGCATGATCAGTCTCGTGATCCGTGCATGATAGCCACGTGATCAGTGCATGATCAGTCACCTGATGGGTGTATGATCATTCGTGACCTGTACATGGTAGCTACATGATCATTGCATGATCAGCCACGTGAGTAGTTCATGATAGCCACGTGATCACTGCATGATCAGTCACGTGATCAGTGCATGATCAGTCATGTGACCAGTACATGGTAGCTCGTGATCATGGCATGATCAGCCACGTGAGCAGTGCATGATAGCCGCGTGATCAGTGCATGATCGACCACGAGATCAGTGCATGATCAGTCGTGATCAGTGCATGATCAGACGTGATCAGTGCATGATCATCCACGTGATCAGTGCATGACCAGCCAGTGATCAGTGCATGATCAGCCACGTGATCAGTGCATGATAGCCACGTGATCAGTGCATGATCAGTCACGTGATCAGTGCATGATCAGCCACGTGATCAGTGCATGATCAGCTACGTGATCAGTGCATGATCAGCCACGTGATCAGTGCATGATAGCCGTGATCAGTGCATGATCAGCCACGTGATCAGTGCATGATCAGCCACGTGATCAGTGCATGATCAGCCACGTGATCAGTGCATGATCAGTCATGTGATCCGTGCGTGATCAGCCACGTGATCAGTGCATGATATCGCGATCAGTGCATGCAGCCACGTGATCAGTGCATGATAGCCGCGGGATCAGTGCATGATCAGTCACGTGATACATGTGTGATCAGCCGCGTGATCAGTGCATGCTCAGCCACGTGATCAGTGCAGGATCAGCCACGTGATCAGTGCATGATCAGTCACGTGACCAGTGCATGATCATCCACGTGATCAGTGCATGCGGGCAGTCCATGTGATCAGTGCATGATATAGACGTGAACAGTGCATGATCAGTCCACGTGATCAGTGCATGATAGCCACGTGATCAGTGCATGATCAGTCACGTGATCGGTGTATGATCATTCACGTGACCTGTATGGTAGCTACATGATCATTGCATGATCAGCCACGTGAGTAGTTCATGATATGCCACGTGATCACTGCATGATCAGTCACGTGATCAGTGCATGATCAGTCACGTGACCAGTACATGGTAGCTGCGTGATCATGGCATGATGCCACGTGAGGGCAGTGCATGATAGCCACGTGATCAGTGCATGATCAGACCGCGAGATCAGTGCATGATCAGTCACGTGATCAGTGCATGATCAGCCACGTGATCAGTGCATGACCAGCGCGTGATCAGTGTATGTCAGCCAAGTGATCAGTGCATGATAGCCACGTGATCAGTGCATGATCAGTCACGTGATCAGTGCATGATCAGTTATGTGATCAGTGTATGATCAGCCACGTGATCAGTGCATGATCAGCCACATGATCAGTGCATGATCAATTGCGTGCTCAGTGCATGATCAGTCACGTGACCAGTACATGGTAGCTACGTGATCATTGCCTGATCAGCCACGTGATCAGTGCATGATAGCCACGTGATCAGTGCATGATAGCCACGTGATCAGTGCATGATCAGTCATGTGATACGTGTGTGATCAGCCACGTGATCAGTGCATGATATCCGTGATCAGTGCATGACAGCCACGTGATCAGTGCATGAGAGCCGCGGGATCAGTGCATGATCAGTCACGTGATACATGTGTGATCAGCCACGTGATCAGTGCATGATGAGCCACGTGATCAGTGCAGGATCAATTCGTGATCAGTGCATGATCAGTCACGTGACCAGTACATGGTTGCTACGTGATCGTTGCATGATCAGCCACGTGAGCAGAGCATGATAGCCACGTGGTCAGTGCATGATCAGTCACGTGATCAGTACATGATCAGTCACGTGAACAGTGCATGATCATTCGTGATCTTTGCATGATCAGTCGTTACCAGTATATGGTTGCTCACGTGATCATTCCATGAGCCACGTGAGCAGTGCATGATAGCCACGTGTGCATGATTCGTGAGCGAGTATGATCAGCCACGTGATCAGTGCATGAGTGCCACGTGATCAGTGCATGATATGTCACGTGACAGGTGTGTGATCAGCCACGTGAACAGTGCATGTTCAGCCACGTGATCAGTGCATGATAGCCACGTGATCAGTGCATGATCAGTTACGTGAGCAGTGTATGATCAGCCACGTGATCAGTGCATGGTCAGACACGTGAACAGTGCATGATCAGCCACGTGATCAGTGCATGATATCCACGTGATCAGTGCATGATCATCACGTGATCAGTGTATGATCAGCCACGTGAACAGTGCATGCTCAGTCACGTGATCTGGGCCTGCTGGGCTGCGTGATTACTGTCTGCTCATCTGCTTGACAATTGCCAGCTGAGCTGCACGATTCCTGCCTGTCATCTGCTTGACAATTGCCAGCTGTGCTGCGTAATTCCTGCCTGCTCAGCTGCTTGATTAGTGCCAGCTGGGCAGCATGATTCCTCACACCTGTGTTCCATGATTATTGCCTGCTGACTGTTTGATTCGTGCCTACTCAGCTCTTTGTTTATTGCCTCCAGAGGCACATGATCAGTGTATGATAGCAAACATGATCAGCGCATGATCAGTCACATGATCAGAGCGCCATTAAGTCACGTGATCACTACATGATAGTCATGTGATCAGTCCATGCTCAGTCACGGTATCAGTGCATGATCAGCCACGTGATCAGTGCATGATCTGTCACAAGATTAGTGTATGATCATCCACGTGATCAGTGCACGGGCAGTCATGTGATCAGTGCATGATATAGACGTGAACAGTGCATGATCAGTCGTGATCAGTGCATGATAGCCACGTGATCAGTGCATGATCAGTCACCTGATGGGTGTATGATCATTCACGTGACCTGTACATGGTAGCTACATGATCATTGCATGATCAGCCACGTGAGTAGTTCATGATAGCCACGTGATCACTGCATGATCAGTCACGTGATCAGTGCATGATCAGTCATGTGGACCAGTACATGGTAGCTGCGTGATCATGGCATGATCAGCCACGTGAGCAGTGCATGATAGCCACGTGATCAGTGCATGATCAGACACCAGATCAGTGCATGATCAGTCACGTGACCAGTACATGATCAGCTACGTGATCATTGCATGATCAGCCACGTGATAGTTCATGATAGCCACGTGATCAGTGCATGATCAGTCACGTGATCAGTGCATGATCAGTCATGTGACCAGTACATGGTAGCCACGTGATCATGGCATGATCAGCCACGTGAGCAGTGCATGATAGCCACGTGATCAGTGCATGATCAGTCACGTGATCAGTGCATGATCATCCGCGTGATCAGTGCATGATCAGTTACGTGATCAGTGCATGATCAGCCACGTGATCAGTGCATGATCAGCCACGTGATCAGTGCATGACCAGTCGTGATCAGTGCATGACCAGCCAGTGATCAGTGCATGATAGCCCACGTGATCAGTGCATGATCAGTCACGTGATCAGTGCATGATCAGTTACGTGATCAGTGCATGATCAGCCACGTGATCAGTGCATGATCAGCCACGTGATCAGTGCATGATCAAGTCACGTGATCAGTGCATGATCAGTCACGTGATCAGTGCATGGTAGCCACGTGATCAGTGCCATGATCAGCCCGTGATCAGTGCATGATCAGCCACGTGATACGTGCGTGATCAGCGTGATCAGTGCATGATATCCGCGTGATCAGTGCATGACAGCCACGTGATCAGTGCATGAGCCACGGGATCAGTGCATGATCAGTCACGTGATACATGTGTGATCAGCCATGATCAGTGCATGATGAGCCACGTGATCAGTGCAGGATCAATTCGTGATCAGTGCATGATCATCACGTGACCAGTACATGGTTGCTACGTGATCGTTGCATGATCAGCCGCGTGAGCAGAGCATGATAGCCACGTGGTCAGTGCATGATCAGTCACGTGATCAGTACATGATCAGTCACGTGAACAGTGCATGATCATTCGTGATCTTTGCATGATCAGTCACGTTACCAGTATGGTTGCTACGTGATCATTCCATGACGAGCCACGTGAGCAGTGCATGATAGCCACGTGATGTGTGCATGAGTTACGTGAGCAGAGTATGATCAGCCACGTGATCAGTGCATGAGTGCCACGTGATCAGTGCATGATATGTCCACGTGACAGGTGTGTGATCAGCCACGTGAACAGTGCATGTTCAGCCACGTGATCAGTGCATGATAGCCACGTGATCAGTGCATGATCAGTTACGTGAGCAGTGTATGATCAGCCGTGATCAGTGCATGGTCAGACACGTGAACAGTGTATGATCAGCCACGTGATCAGTGCATGATATCCAAGTGATCAGTGCATGATCATCACGTGATCAGTGTATGATCAGCCACGTGAACAGTGCATGCTCAGTCACGTGATCTGGGCCTGCTGAGCTGCGTGATTACTGTCTGCTCATCTGCTTGACAATTGCCAGCTGAGCTGCACGATTCCTGCCTGTCATCTGCTTGACAATTGCCAGCTGTGCTGCGTAATTCCTGCCTGCTCAGCTGCTTGATTATTGCCAGCTGAGCAGCATGATTCCTCACACCTGAGTTCCATGATTATTGCCTGCTGACTGTTTGATTCGTGCCTACTCAGCTCTTTGTTTATTGCCTCCAGAGGCACATGATCAGTGTATGATAGCAAACATGATCAGCGCATGATCAGTCACATGATCGGCGCCATTAAGTCACGTGATCACTACATGATAGTCATGTGATCAGTCCATGCTCAGTCACGGTATCAGTGCATGATCAGCCACGTGATCAGTGCATGATCTGTCACAAGATTAGTGTATGATCATCCACGTGATCAGTGCACGGCAGTCATGTGATCAGTGCATGATATAGGCGTGAACAGTGCATGATCAGTCTCGTGATCAGTGCATGATAGCCACGTGATCAGTGCATGATCAGTCACCTGATGGGTGTATGATCATTCACGTGACCTGTACATGGTAGCTACATGATCATTGCATGATCAGCCACGTGAGTAGTTCATGATAGCCACGTGATCACTGCATGATCAGTCACGTGATCAGTGCATGATCAGTCATGTGACCAGTACATGGTAGCTGCGTGATCATGGCATGATCAGCCACGTGAGCAGTGCATGATAGCCACGTGATCAGTGCATGATCAACACGAGATCAGTGCATGATCAGTCACGTGATCAGTGCATGATCAGCCGTGATCAGTGCATGACCAGGCGCGTGATCAGTGTATGTCCAGCCAAGTGATCAGTGCATGATAGCCACGTGATCAGTGCATGATCAGTCACGTGATCAGTGCATGATCAGTTATGTGATCAGTGTATGATCAGCCGCGTGATCAGTGCATGATCAGCCACGATCAGTGCATGATCAATTGCGTGCTCAGTGCATGATCAGTCACGTGACAGTACATGGTAGCTCACGTGATCATTGCCTGATCAGCCACGTGATCAGTGCATGATAGCCACGTGATCAGTGCATGATAGCCACGTGATCAGTGCAGTCGGTCATGTGATGCGTGTGTGATCAGCCACATGATCAGTGCATGATATCCGCGTGATCAGTGCATGACAGCCGGGATCAGTGCATGATCAGTCACGTGATACATGTGTGATCAGCCACGTGATCAGTGCATGAGCACGTGATCAGTGCAGGATCAGTTACGTGATCAGTGCATGATCAGTCACGTGACCAGTACATGGTTGCTCGTGATCGTTGCATGATCAGCCACGTGAGCAGAGCATGATAGCACGTGGTCAGTGCATGATCAGTCACCTGATCAGTACATGATCAGTCACGTGCATCAGTGCATGATCATTACAGTGATCTTGCATGATCATCCACGTGATAGTGTATGGTTGCTACGTGATCATGCATGATCAGTCACGTGAGCAGTGCATGATCAGCCACGTGATGTGTGCATGATAGCTACGTGAGCAGTGCATGATCAGCCACGTGATCAGTGCATGATAGCCACGTGATCAGTGCATGATCAGTCACGTGACAGGTGTGTGATCATTCACGTGAACAGTGCATGTTCAGCGCTCGTGATCAGTGCATGATCAGCCACGTGATCAGTGCATGATAGCCACGTGTCAGTGCGATCAGTCGTGATCAGTGCATGATCAGTCACGTGACCAGTACATGGTAGCTGTCACGTGATCAGTGCATGATCAGCCACGTGATCAGTGCATGATCATCCGTGATCAGTGCATGATCATCATGAGATCAGTGCATGATCAGTCACGTGATCAGTGCATGATCAGACGTGATCAGTGCATGATCATCACGTGATCAGTGCATGATCAGCCACGTGATCAGTGCATGATC